>NW_015113136.1:213752-265596 GCF_001443285.1 Poecilia latipinna | reverse complement strand
AGTAAGAAAATGTACAGAAATGAATCACCACTGACTATCCTCTGCAGTGGTTAATTTAAATGTGATAACCCCCGCTCAGTAATAAAATGCTCTGACCCAGAGCGCTGATGAGGAGGAGAGGAGGGGAAGGGGTGCGGCAATACATCTGACATTGATTCAATATTGATCAGATGTTGATCAGACATCAGCATTTCAGTCATTAGATTTCAACCACAAAACAACATTGATTCAATGCCAAAGTCTGATTAATGGTTGATTTTTGGTTGAAGACGACGAATGACGGTGGATCAACCATCAAACAACCATCCACCTCTAGCCAAGTAACCAATGTTGAAACTGTGTCATTGAATCAATGTTGTTTTGTGGTTGAAATCTAATGACTGAAATACTGATGTCTGATCAACATCTGATCAATATTGAATCAATGTCAGATGTATTGCCGCACCCCTTCCCCTCCTCTCCTCCTCATCAGCGCTCTGGGTCAGAGCATTTTATTACTGAGCGGGGGTTATCACATTTAAATTAACCACTGCAGAGGATAGTCAGTGGTGATTCCTTTCTGTACATTTTCTTACTTGTCTGTAAATATTATTACTGACTGTGCATAATGTGTTGACACAAAAACATCTACAAGTCTGTACTAGGAGTTGTACAGTCCACCTCCCCAATTTTACACTTGTGGTTTGTCCCAACCAAAAAGCCACTTTGCTGCTGGCTTGTTTGCTACCGGCTTCTGAATTGAATTCTCCGCTGAGCACTTTTATGGTAAGTTTTTCAATATTACTTTGATCTTAAATGTGTTTATTGAAAAATAAGGGCATTGTTTTGTGCCCATAGTAATCCTGGTTATTTTGGGGCAAAACGGATATTTTTAATAATTGAGGTCATGTCTCCTTTTGTATTATTTTCATCCTACCCACCACTCCAGGCCTAAGTATGAAATCCTGCGAGATTTTGTGGGATTTGAGTTTTTAAAATAGGGCGGGGCCTATTGTTTGGTCTGGGAGAGCATGTGGTGGACAAGGAAGTGTAAGGCTGGCTGGTCCAGGTGGGCTTTAAATTGTTGTGATAGTAATCACTTGTTTTTAACTTTTTATTATGATATGCTTAGGGTCGTGCTTAAATGAGCCTCTGTACCAGAACAGCTGAGTTGGATGATTACATGACCGTCTGCAGCCATCAAGAAGTGCAGAAGGTTGTTAATCATCCACAGATTCAATCCAGGTGAGGCAGAAGGGAAACACTTAACATGTAAGGCAGGTGAAACACTGAACTAAACCTGCTAATGACTGATTCAGTCTGTTGATCCTTGGATTGGTAACTGGTTAAACTGAACTGGACTATTGTTACTTGTGTGGGATCTTTATCAGCATATAGACACTTTTTAAGGAATTTAATCAACTTATTTGGAAATATTTGTAGTTGATGGAAGATTGAACCAGCTATTTGATGGAAGTTTATTCTGTATAAATTATAAATAATTTTTCCAACTACAGTATAAATCACCTTTTGCTCTATTTATTTCTCTGGTGTGTTAAATAAACCCTGATCCTCCCTGAGTTTTATCGTTAGGTTTTCTGATAAACAGCCCTTTATTTTAAATATTGATTCCCTCATTTTAACACGAGTGCAGCATCATAAATCCTACACTGTACTGCAGCTTGATAGGTAAATGTAGTTGTATACGTAAACATTAAGATAAATATTAATTTAACAGTGAGTGTACATGGGGAACTATATGGTTTGTATTTGTTCTCAGACCTGTAACCACTGTTTAATCTTTCAATGTCTTTCAGAACTTTTCAAATGTTTATCATCTTTCTAACCGGCACCTTCCTCACTTTTATTTTTGTGTTTTTCAGCTGTTGCTCTGCAGTTTGACCGAAAGCTGACTCTTGAGGACTGCAGCAAAACTGTCAAGAAGTGGCTTCATTACGCGCCAGAACGAGAGGAAAACATCGCAAGGAATCAAAGTGACGCCAACCAGAGTCAAACTGGGGTTACCACAACTTGTACCGTTTCCCAGTTCATACAGTGCAAAGCTTAACTTCATGGACTCTGTTCTTCTGTGGACAACATACTGTTGTTTTGACAGTCAAAAAGGAGTCAAATATGTTTAAAGATCTGTCCCTCTTTTCTTAAATAAAATGTTATATCAAACCCATGTTGTCATTTTCAACCTTGTGTAGACAGTTTACCCATCATCTGCCAATAATATAGTGTTTAACATCAGTGAAGAAACTTTTAGTGGCATGTTATGATGTAGACCTATCAGACCTAAAAATGTACATAAATCCTTACCTTTCATTCAATGTAGAATCAACCCAAATCTGCATGTAGATCCACATTCAGATCATGGTTGAATCAACATTGATATAATGTCAGTTATGGTTGAAACCCTAACGTTGATTCAACATACAAGTCACCGACCACTTTCAATGTTTTTATTCAATGTCAGCTTTCAACGTTGATTCAATGTTTCTGGCTGACATTGATTCAAAGTTGTTTCAATCATTCTGTGCTATCTGGGATATACATAACGTTCCCCGGCTGAAAGGCTCGACACAAAAATCACTACTGTTAAATATTTGGTTTGAGGTCTCAGGGGAATCTTACAGCATGTATTGACCTGCCTGACGACACACTGCACTGCTGTCAGGAGTAATGCTAAATAATAATAAAAAAAATGCTAATAAAAGCTGATCACTGTTGGCAAGACCAAGGTTTCTTACAGCAAGCACGCCCACAGTGAGGTAAAAATGTTATTTCAAAAATAAACAGCAAATATGAAAAGACATCGCCGTTAGATGCTTTGGAGATTTAATGAAGTTATTGGAGAGTGCAAAAAGACGATCTACTTCTAGAATAGTTCAATCAAGCAAATAGCAAACCAACATCAGACATTATCACCGCATTTAGGGAAATCACAAGCAGAGGAAGCAGTGCTGCATTCTACAAGATCAGCGTTATTTGTGTCTTGCAGGTTGTGTAAAAAACAAAAACACCACCTGAAAAAATGAAGAAAAAAAGCATACCAGAGATTTTAGACCATTTATTTCTGATATCTTGACAAATTATGTCTCTAAACAGATTAGCGTAACTTTGCTTCATATTCTGTTGTTGCTCTTAAAAGAGTGTGTGATTACTTCACATGTGACATCAATAAAAACAGAACCCAGATCAATTGATTACCCGATTAATTCGTCGTTTGATGTGAGTATAGCGCACTACAGAGCGAAATAGTCAATAGGACCCAAAAAGCCATGTTGTTTTTATTAAACCCAGCTCAATAAAATCAAGATGTGAGCACTTTTGTTTTGAAAAGAAGTGTATTTTATAACCAAGCATGACAATACAGGTTGGATGTATTTTTAACTTCGATTAACGTGTTTTGGTTAAGACTTGGGCATTTCCAGAACCTGATTCTCCTCCTTCCAGTGGGAAACTGCTTTGTGAAATTATCCCACACTTTGGCATTAGTTACGAAAAAAAAAAAACGCCATGAACGTTGCTTTTAAACACGTAAACTAGACAAAGCTTCTCCAGTTCTCTGAGCAAACAAAAACGACAGAGCCTGGAAGTCTGAAGAACATCATTTCCTAAGTTCTCAGACGCAGATGTTTATCAGACACGGTGAGGGTTGCACTGTCATGCTTACTTTCCTATATTCTCAAGTTCCCATTTGTCCTCTGGTATTTTGTCCTCTCTGTATATTTTTCTGGTGATTCTGCACCCCGTTTGCAACCCACAGTTCATCCACAGTGCGCTTAAAACTCGAGCCGCTCGCTAAATGGGAAAAGCGGGGGGGAATTTGCGCGAGAGCGCCCGTTCTCATGGTGACCAACCTCTGTTCGGCGTCTGGTTTTTATTCGACTCCTTTAATTGGGGGGAATGTCACAATCAATGTTTTGCTCTGGATGCTGAGACAGACGACCTCCTCCTCATGTTACTCAAGCCAAAGTGCTTTGTCGGCCGCTATAAAACCATCCACACACACACACACACACGCACGCACGCAACAAAACACACACTTGAATCTTAAAAAGTGCACAAACTGCCAGGTTTCCCCTGACATGTTGTCTTTATTCTGCCTTAAATGCACCTGGCACCCCGTCGCGGGCTTCCTTCCAAGAAAGTGTTTATAACAAAGTCAGGGTTTTTTCTTTTTTTCTTACATGAACCACAACTCTCAGCTTGAACTTGCCACGAGCGCCACCCCACACCTCACTCCCCCCTGCCTCCCAAAGCCCCTCGACCAACTGCACCCAGCCAAGTGGAACAGGAAGAGGCAGAGACTTCTCATAGGACAGAAAAGTGGGATAGAGAGAGGTCAGCAGTCTCTATTAGCGCACTATGAAGATTTACCAAACCCCCTATATACAACGTGACCCCAGATGTGATATAAGAGGAAACCGCAGTGTGCTATTTCACGGCTTGTGCTAAGGTATGGTGCAAGCCCAAACCAAAAGTGGGATTAATTGTGAACTTTACGACTGGGGGAGGAGAGCTTATGTTAGAGGCTCAAGGTTAAAGATGCTATTACTCTGAGGGAGGTGCGCTGGCTGTGGTGCTGAGGCAGACGGACCATTCATCTTAGGCCCAGGCCTTGATCTGCACTGCAGTTCACCAGCCGCTTGGTCAACAAATACAGGGCCTTGCAAAACAACCCAGACCCACTGAGCTCTTTTCCAATTTGTTTACAGTTTTTGTTTTTAATTATGAATGGAAGGAAAATTATACGCGACTTGAAAAATTGAAATTGTGTGATTTGCATTTTTAGCAGGAAGGTCAGGGAGAAAGTTGTGGAGAAGCTTGGGGTGTTTTCCCACCCGATAGTTTGGTAGACTCGGTTTGATTGGGGACTAAAATCGCAACATTTGTTCCATTTGCTTTTTTATTTGGTCTGCTTCAGAGATCAATTGTGTAATTAACCCTTCCCTAAACACACCTGACTTTCTAGGCAAACAGACTATGGCCACACATGGCTGGTGGGAATGCATCCTGAACAAACGGTTAAGTTATAAAGCCATTTTCCAAGTCTGGAGGAGATGCAAAAATGCATATAACTCAGGTAGGAGAATATATCCATAGAAAATCTATCTGTCATGCACTTCATAAAAAAGACTTTGGGACTTGAACCCATGAACAATACCCCCCCAAAACAGACCTAAATCGAACAGAGAATCTGTGCCAAGGCCCGAATCTAACCTGAATTATTTTAGAACAGAATGGGCAAAAGGTTTTTACTGTCTACTTATAAACAAGGCTGGAAGAGACTGAAATGTGCTACTTTGTGTTGGTTTACAGCTTAATACCTAACAACAAACAAAATGAAGTTGGTAATATACCAATAATAAACCATTGACAAGTAGTTAATGGTTTATTATTGAGCAACTTGAAGGCAGAAGACGTAAATCTGCAGTGTGTAACTCTTTTATTTATTGAAACTGTCACCATGTCGCGACAGTACGGTTAGAGTCAGATAGTCTGTGAAATTAAGGACCCCCTCTGCCTTCTCCCAGTGCTCCCAGTGCTAACTAGAAACAACCAGTCCTACCAACTCTAACACTACCGTATGCTGCTGCTAGCATAGCATAGCATGTTGCATGAGTTAGCACAACCACAGATGACAGCTGATAAACTCTTTTCCCGTAATGTTAAATTGTTTATTCGACATTAGCACATGTAGTAGCATTGATTGACATCGCTAAGACCCTCCTCCTGGCCCTGATTGGTTGTTTTTGGTGCTTTTCTTCAGATGGCAATACTAGCTCAGAGAAGAGGTGGAGGAGATTGATCTTTTCCCAGATTATCTGCCTCATAACATTCTGTCACGACATGGAGACAGTTTGAATAATAATAAAAAGTCACACACAGCAGCTTTAGTGTCAGCATGTCTTACAGCTACAGGGTATGGGCTTAGACTTTAAAGCTATCAATGCTCCAACAACTAACTTATATTGTGTAGCTTGTAGAAGTGTGCGTGTTTTTGGCCCAAGAGGCGTGACACGAGGAGCTGAGGAGAAGGATGGAGTGTGAAGACACTGATAGAAATCCTCCCATTAGCAGCACTGAAGACAGAGACAGAGGAAACACACCCAGCTGCCAACACCTGGGCAAACCACGTGTGGCAGCGGGAGCGCTCTCTCACCGGTGAGGCTCTGGAGCAGCGGGCTGAGCTCCGTCTCCCGGGTGACGACCAGCGTGAGCGCTCCTATCAGCTCGCGCTCCAGCTTCTCCAGCTTCTCCAGCTCCTCCTCCCCGCCGTCAGCGGAGTCCTGCGCCTCCTCAGCCAGGGTGTACAGATAGATCAGGAGGAGGATCAGCTCGTCCGGCCCGCACTCGTCCTGTCCGAGCCTCGACCCTGATGACGAGCTGTCCTCGCCTCCGCGGGGCTTCATTAAGGGCAGCAGCTGCCTCAGCACGGCCGGGAAGTCGCTGTCTCCAAGAGCCTGGGACACGGGGAAACACACACACACACACACACACACACACACACACACACACACACAGATATGTTTCACGTTAACAATGTGGTCATCGTGGAAATGTGAGCGCAGCAAAGTTAAGGCTGCCCCTGTCAAAACCTTGTCGGTAAAACCAGGTCACAGATTTCATTACAAATTCAGTCTTGCACACAAATCTGGGCAACGTCTCCTATAAACATACATCTGTTAATTTTGGCCAAGATGTCTTATTCAGTCTGAATCAATCCAAAGGATCTTATTTCCAAAATCTGTCCCCCCCTCCCCTTTTTTTAATAGATATTCATTTGTAAGGAAACAGGAAATGTTTTCTTCCAATAACTTTTCGTGAAGGTCATGTTGTTGCAGGTGTTGCTGCAGAGTAAAACAGAGCCGCACTCCACAGCCAGCTCAGTCCTTGGACACTTTAATTGCCTCCCCTAGAATCCCACAGGCCGTTTTCTCCATGATTTCTTGGATTTGTAGAGAATGGGAATGTTGTTTGCAAATTCCAACACCAACTGAGTCAATAGCAACCCAGAGACACTGTTATTTCCCTTGTAAGATGCTCTATGAGCGGTCCATTCTCTCGTGGAATACCACCAAGTGGCAGACTTATTTTGTTATTATTAACTTAAAATGGATATGCCATTAAAATGCTGATTTCCATGGTCAGATCTCAATAAAACACGTGAATCCAACAGCAACTGTTAACACAAAACGGTGCAAACAAGCTCATGAAGGACTCGGATCTTTTGCTAAGCTCAAATCCAAAGATTTCCATAGTTTTGTCTTCCACGATGAAAACATGCAGAAAATGCTTAATGACCGATTGACCAGCCTGCAAAACGTAGACTGATCTATCGAAATATTCAAATGATGACCTTACAAGTTATTGACTGTAAATCAAAGAGTCTAAACCAAAAACAAGTGTTTCTCATCTGACCTTTATATCTGATCATCCTGCTCAGTGAACACGCCGGACAAAAGGCTTTGGCGGACGCTGAATTATGACATGGTGTTTAAAAACTAAACCATTTACACAAATAGCTATTTGAAGTTTTTTATTAGAAACAACCTTGTTAGCACCAGACTTTCAACGGTGAGGCTGAATGCATCAGAGAAAAGTCGTTCTTTAATTCTGTGGAGTTTTTAGTCTTTGTCATTATGGAAAATATTGAATGTGGAAATGTCGTCAGCCTTTTAGAAATGGCAGAGAAGGCAAAGGTCTACACTCTCTTGGTGGGAGACACAGAAACTGATTCGTTACAGTTGCTAATTACGCGAAATGCTAATATATCAATGTGTGTAGCATCGCAAAAACAAAAGACCCCTCAGATGTAATATTTGTTGGGCTAAAATACTTTAAATGCTATGACAACATCTTGTGTTACGAACCTTTCAAACATTGGATGCCCATAAACATATTTTTGGCTAAAGCAAGTTGCATAATCTATGTTTTTAGGCTGCAAAAATACATTAAAAATCAAACATGTTTTACTCTGTGTGTGCTGACTGAATTTAGCCTAAACTAAGACAGTGACAGACAGGACTGGTTAGTTCATTTCATCTGCCAGAAAAACTTTGTAAACATATTTAGACATCAGGGTTAAGAGGTTGACATCTTTTCGTCTTTTCGATCACTTTTGCTTGAATTTGAACTGTTACTGCCCTTAAAAAGACAAGAAGAAAAAACAGTCGATTAAATTTCAACTTAACAGAGAAAAGTCATTTTTCAGACCTAATTTCCCACAATGCAACTTACCGTAAGCACTACGGCTTGCCATGTATAGACTGAGGTTGAAATCAGTTCATGTAATAAAGTAACAGGCAAACGTTCATGTAGATTAAATGTTTATTTCGATAAATTCAACAAAATACAATTATATAAACCTTCGACTTGTGCATGACATCATTGTTCCATTTGCTAATTTTACAGCTCCGCTTGGTTTCCTTCGTCTGTTTAATTTTCTTGGAAACCCTCTGTGTCCCAAACACTGCGCACTTCTGCACAAATGCTTACGGAGCCACAATTCGGGGCAAAGTTGAGGTGCAGCGGCCTGTTTTTGTGATTCTGCAGGTCTAAGTAGTCAGGAGCGCCGTGTGGCTGAATGGGGCTCTGGTCCAACAAGCAATAGATCACAAGATCCTTCATAGGCCACTGGCCACTCTTACAGCGAGGGTGAGCTCATACACCAATAAACAAGGGCGTGGACCTAATCTGTCTGATGAAAAACATGAAGCTCAAATGAAAGAGTGACCGGAGAATAGAAAAACAGGCAGGAGGCTGACCAAGTGATGTGAAATGTGAATAATGAAGCTCAGAGGAAACAGCACCAAAACAGATACGACAAGGGGAAAGACTGACGATAGTAGAAAGGAAACGATTGTTGAGAATTTAATGGTCCGTTTGTGTCGGACGAGGCTTCAAAACGTCCCTGTAGATATGTTTTATTTAGACATGGGACTGCTCTGTGAAGAGCACTGTGGTCCCTCTCATCAAGAAAAAACAGGCTCACAGAATGACAGGCTGCTGATGTTGTTGTTGTGGTGGGAAAACCATTGGATACTACGTCTGATCCAGAGGAACTCAGCGCCGAGCCAAAGATGCAGTACAGGCCAGCCAAACCCCCAAAATGCCCCGACTGCTCCAAAGAGGTTCTCGTTATTGACTGCTAATGTAGGATTCTGAATAAAGTTAACACCATACTAACTTCTTGACATTTACCTCATGCTCGAATAATCGATCTGCGCTGCGTCTCTGGAAGGTGTTTCTGCCGGTACGTTCAACCCCAACGGGGCCTCTCCCCCACCTCGAGTTCCAGCCAACCACTTGCCCTCGGGGACTCTTCAAACACAATCTCACCACACATTTTTCTTTTTAAGCGTTGTGAAATCGAATACTTCTCCAAGTCGCGCTCGTCTGAGTTGCCAAACAATGTTCGGGATCTTTTGCCTCGCTCGTTTCTGCGGGTGGACGGGGAAGGGGAGAGGAAAAACAAGACGTTAGAGGCTGTTTTAAACGGCGAGCTGCTGAGCATGTTCCTTTTTCCCCATCTCCTCTTTCATTCATCCATCCCAAACATGTCTGTCTGAGCACATCTTGGAGGACGTCTATTTGATCCTTAAGCGTGCCACAGTCAGCAAACAGCATCGTCGTTTCAGAAAGCTCTGTTTGCCGTGCAGCTTTGGCATCAGACGCCGTCAGCGTGGGGCAACGGAGACAAAGAGAGTTGAAAGGGGGGAGATCTGGAGGGACTCATTTGTTAGAAATTACTTCACTGCAGAGCTGGGCTCGTGTTACCTTTTGGACCTCTCTGCACACAAAGAGCATGTTCTCTGCAGTGTTAGAAAGCCTAGTTCCTTAAGCCTTTACTCTTGACTTATTAACTTTGTTGTGACCTCTAAGGTTTTTGGCTGCAACCCCTAAACAAAAACCATTATCTACCCATGACTTTGCTGAAAGGAGAATATTATTATGAGCCCTAGATATGAACATGAGTTTGAGACTCTTATTTTGAAACAAGGGAGGAAATAGTTATTTAGTTGCCCTTTTGTGCTTAATTAGTCAACTAATAAGGACTGGTCATTGTGCTTACTGATGCCTTTTGGTTGTTAAATTATGGCAGAAGTTTCCACCACTTTAAAGCGACACTATGTAAGTAGCGTAGTAGTTATATATATATATATATTTATTTATTTTTACACATTTGTTAAAATTGTCACTTTGTTGTGACACTATGGTAAGAGACAATGTGTGAAAATCTGAACTCTTTTGTCTGCTTCCAGTGCTCTCATTGAGCAGTGAGAAACGACCAATCAGAGCCAGGAGGAGGAGGGTGTTAGCGTTGCCCATCAGGCTTGTGTATGCATCACTCACACGCTTGCTCTCTGCTACGCTACAGCTTCTCCCTGTCAGCAGAACCTGCTGTGAATCCTCTGGTTGGTTACCATGGCCACCGATGACGGCAAATTAACAGGTTTCCTGGAACAGTAATTTGTTTCTCCATTGTCAGGGCACTGAGCAGCATATACACAAGTTTGACTGACAGCACTAAGACCTTCCTCCTGCCTATGATTGTTTGTTTTTGACCAAGTGATCGCTGGTGTAGCAGCATTTTAGCCTCCCAACAGACTTCTAATGACAATGAAGCTAGCATCTGATTTCTAGCTTCCCATCACCGTATAACTAGATGGATATTTTAACCAACTCTGGACTGCATTTGATCACCTCAGGTTTAAAATCTAAATGACTTAGACTGATCAAAGCTGCACTGATTTATTCTACGTCAGGAGGACTTTTTATCTTTACTCACTCAAACAACAAAAGGGAGATGGTAGAAAAATTTGGGCAAGCATTTATCAGAATATTGTAAACAGCTCTTGTTGTCTTCTTTTGAAGCCAAAGCGATCTGACCCATCGCGTTTCTGTCCAACATCTCATTACAGCCTCTCAGAGGTGAGACAGAGCTGGTCCTTAGCGCTGGAGGAGGGTGGCATATTTCTGAAGGTTCACAGTGTTCAGTGTTGTGTCATTCATCTTGAATTACCTTCCACAAAAAGCACCAAACTGTGCTTTTCCAAACTCTGTGCACTGTACAGTCTGTGTACAGTGTGGTATGTGCGCTTTTTTTTTTCTTTTCACATGCTAGAGGAAGCATTGAGCGCAACTGGGTCCCTTCAAGAGGCCTATTAAAGCTGCTGTCAGCCGCATGTCATGGCGCCAGAGCAGGAAATGGAGGTCTTTGCTCCAGAAATGAGACTCTGTGCTGAGGGAAGCCGAGAGAGAAAGCAACTCCGGCGCTGAACTCAACCGCACCCGACTCGTGATGCTGGTGCACAGGGATGGCTCTGATCAGGACGGATGGGGAAGCAGATTGCTAAATTTGATGTTTTTGGAGAAACAAACACAATATTGTGTGTTTACGCTGGATCCAATTAACGTGCAACTGTATGGAGTGTAAGCAATCATAAAATGTGGCTTTCGGTAAAGCACAAACAATCTCACTTCAGTAGACTGAAGTGTTTATCATGTTTTGCTCAATTTGACATCTTATTTTGATGGGTTGTGTTTCAGAACGCCGTATAACACTATAAGAGATTGTAAATATATGGAATAGAAAATCTGATTTATACATTCAAACTCTGTCTTTTAATAGAATTTTTCTCTAATCTAACCTGTGCTAAACATTTCGCTATTGTTAACACATAACCACTTCTGTAAGTTATAAATAAAACACCTTTAAACTTCCACACGAGATATAAGATATAAGATATCGTAAATCCAGAATTCAGGGAGCAGTGCAGGTTCCCACCATAATAGCAGGAAACCAACATTATTATTATAACAATTACAGGACGCACTGACCATGTAGCCCCGCACTAATGTGACCATTACGCACAATTACACCATAACAGCGGTATTACTCGGTCACACAAAAGCTAATTTTAGGTACTCCAATTTCTAGACGACAACACTGCTTTAAATAACCAAGTTTTAAGAGGAAAATCTAACTTTGCACAACCTACAGAAGTCCTCTTTGTTCCGCCGAGCAGGCCGACTCTAAAACGCACCAGCAGGTTATTAATGGAAACCTGAGGCCGTCGCTGGTTCTCTCCTGCGCAGCGTTCTGGTTCGAATCTGTGTGCAAGTGATTGACAGATCTTCGCTTGGCAATCCCAACCACCCTGGGCTCCATAAGGGCTCCATCTCACCCAATCGAAAGGCCCGGGCCAAAACCCCGCCTCTGCCCGGCTCAACAGGAAACCAGCTCCAGATGCAACCCCTGGAGGAAGGTGAGTGTTTGAGACGGAGTGCAGTGCGCTAACCAGAAGCAGGCCTCGCTTGCGTTAACGTTGCTCACTGCCTGCACAATGAACCCCTTTTCTGGGTCCTGTGGGGGGGCTAGTAAAGGGGACGAGATGGATACTGAAGGTTTGTGAGAGTAAGAACAACAACTGGACGCAGATTTGCTCTTCTTGTTAACCGAAAGTCTCTGTTCGAACATGATTCAAGGCAAATGCATCCCTTCACATTTGTCATGGCAACCATAAAAAAAAAAAAAAAAAAAAGTTGCTCACATTCCTTTGGAAGCACACATGTGCTTCATTTTCAAATATATAATCACATCCAATTTGCACTCACAAATAACAACATGCAAAGCTGGAAGGCACACAGGCAAACTTCTAAAAAGCACGATCCATAAATTTTGAAGCCAGAAGACAGCAACTAGAGATCGACGCTAAATCATGTTCAGCAAGCTCGCTATTGATTTGTCGTAAAGCAGCTGGAAGACAAACAACTAATGTGCTCAGACTCCGGGAAGCTGGCAGAATTCTGAACAACACCAGAAACAAAGAATTAGGAAAAAAATAAAAGTAAAAATCACAGCAGATTTTCCAGACATGCTGTTAATGAGCGCGGCTCATCTTCTCCTCCGGGAGAAACGGGGAGCGGGGGGAAGAACACGATCCCACACGGATCCCAGCAGACGAGGCACATGTTCAGCATTACCTGCAGTGGTGACGGGGACAAATCTGACAACGGGGCCAGCCGGGAAATTTCTGTTTATCAAAAGAGCGGATATTTGCCTTAAGATGAGCGAGAGTCGGAAAAAAAGAAGAAGAAGAAGAAAAAGAACCTGGTCTATCTCTGGATTCTTTTAAACAGCTATTATTCTGTCTTGTGTGAAAAGCGCGCGGGTCTTTATGGAGAATGTCGGAAACGTGACTGTAAACACAAAAGAGGAGATAGCCTGCTCCGGTGAGCATTGGAACCAATAAATCAGAGTCATTAACTACCTGCGATTCATTCTCGTAACATCCGCGTTTCTACATATCTTCAGAATCTTTAATTTTGAAAAAAAAGGGGCCTAATGAACGATAAAACCACGACTTTTGTCAGTTTATCACATAGCCGTAATGCCAGTAGAGATTGTTCTGATACAAATGCAGGCCAAACGTTTCAGATTCATATTTGTAATATATTAAATTACCTTTATCCTGTACTTTGGGCTGGCCTGGACGATGTAGTGAAACTTAACCGACAGCAAGAGGTAGAGCTGGTCGAGGTGGAAGAGGAACAGCTCAAAGAAAATGAGTCATCAATAGTTAGGCAACATTTTGAGTTCAGTTGGAAGTTAAGTTATTTTGAACTTCTAAACATGTTTAGCTGTGCTTGTTTGTTCAATAATGCTTAAGAACTAAAAGCAGACATTCATGCTGTGGTTTCGAAATCTATTAAAGTGGAAATATAAAAGTAGTTATGAAAATCTGGTCCAGGGGAAACATACCATTAATACGACTGACTGTGAAGTATTTATGCCGGCCAAACACATTCTGTTTTTGTTTTTTTGAGTGAGGTTGGAGGCGGTTCATGCTCGCTTATCGCAATACGTTCTGTGACACCTTATCATCCATTATCATCCAGCAAAACTTATCGTGACAGGGATGGTCCTATGCAAAACCAGTACAATAATTAAAGTTGTCTAACTAAATCTCTTCAGATGTCCTGCTCATACAACTGTAAGACAGAGAAATCAACTGAATCCTCTTCTACAGTGAGGAAACCTCCAGATTAAGTTGACATTTTTGCAGTGACGATTGACGGAAAGTAGCATCGCCAGGAGTTTGTTATTACACCACACATAATGATATTGTGAGCGACCGCAGGCATTGCCAAAACACACCACGACTGGAACCCTACGGACTGCTATTTTGGCGTCTGTCGCCGCTCGTCTTCTTCAACCTTCTCCTCACCCGGACAACCTGATGACTAAGCAGAAACGGCTCTAGTACAGAAGAAACGGGGAACTTCTTATTACAACAAATCTATTAGCACCCTGCTACGCCAGGCGTGTGCAGTGTGACCACTTTTCTGACTTATCCGTCAGTCAGTCAACTCTTCCATGTCTGCAATGGGAGAAACCCACATTGAAAATAACACGTTGGAGTCGGAACAACAATACAGCAAAGACACAAGAGAACCCAAATTGTCGGAAGGCTAAAGATTTACAGCGGCGCAAAGAAACTTCAGGCAGAACAAGTGGAAACACATGCAAACCGCAACAAAAAACCATCTAAATATCATCTTCAACAATGTGAGAACGCTGAGAGAGAGTATGACACAAAGCTCTGCTTTTCATCTCAGGCTGTACTGGGTAACATTTTTTTACTTAACATGTTCTTATCAGAATGTTTTTGAGTATTTTGGTTCATGTGAGTAACTCGTTTATGATGCACTTTTTGATAGAAAGGGAAAACTCATAAGCTTGAAACTTCATAGGTTGATGCTTTTTAGTCAAAAGAGAAATGAGACATAAAACAGAGCCTATGTTATTAATTAGCATTTGCCAAAGAATTCCCATCTTCAAACTTTTTCCCGTTTTGTCAAGTTACCTCAATGAGGAGGGCAAAATTGTAAACTGGGAGCATAATGATACACAGTTTTTTTTATATGTATTCAAGTAAATGAGATCAAGTGCCTTCAAAACCTTCTTGGTGAACAGAGTCCATCTGCGCGTAAACTAATATCAGAATAAATAAATAAGAGAAGTCTGTTAGAGAGCCGAGCACCGCAAAGACAGAGGAAGACTTCAGATAAGTCAGGAGTGAAGTTGAAGTTTATCCCAAGCTTTGAGCGTCAATCAGAGGAGCATCCAGCAGCTCGATGATAACTTTGGAGGAGCAGCTGAGAACAAAGTTCCTCAGGTGGGAGGATCTGTTGACAGGAGTCGTATTTTATGCCAAAAAGAGAGCAAGGGCTGCAAGAACTTTTAGTGTAAAGTTTGTTTAAAGCCACGAAGAAGACAGCAAACATTTGGGAGAAGGAAGATGAGACCAATATTTAAGGGTGATGGTGTAGGGATGGTGCTCTTCAGCAGGGAGAGGGAACTTGGGAAGAGTTGAGAAGAAGATGGACGTAGTTAAATACAAGCTAACCTGGGTAGAAAACTTGTGAAAGACTGAAAAAGCCTCAAGACTGGAGAGAAATTTCACTTTCCAGCAGGATGATGACTTGAAACATGAAGCCAGAGCAGCAATGGAAAGGTTTACACCAACCCTCATGAGATAGAATGGCCTAGTCAAAGGCCACATGTAAATTCATAAAGAAAACGTGAGGCAAAACTTGAAAATCATTCAATCTGACAGAGCTCGAGTTATTTTGCAAAGACGGCAGGTAAAGAATACGACAAATATGCCACGCCAAACTTTTCTGATTATTTTAGTCAACAATAAAAAAAAAAAAAACACGTATTGTTTTCCTTCCACTTCACAAATCTGAACACTATTTCGTGTTTGTAACAAAAATATCTCATTAAATTAAATTGGACCTTGTGGTAGTAAGATGACAAAACGTGAAAACCTTACAGGATGAATGACAACTCTTTCAACGTTCTGTACACTGGTCACCCAGAGAGAGACCGTTAAAGATCAGCTCGCCAGAAATTAAACCGGACCCGGCCTCGCCATCCGTACATGAAACAGCGTGAACATCAATCCTCCGCTTATCCACCTTTAATCCGCCGTCTCCTCCCGCATCTCAGCGTCTTTTATCTGCCCTTTACTTCCTCTTGCGTTCTGTGTGTCAAAAGTCGGTTTGGCTCAGAGCTCCAGGGCTGTAATTTGGAGGCGACTCGGGACCCAATCAGAGAAACAAACAGACAGTCCACGCACTCCACCCTGCCACCACCAGCAAGCCACACGCTGGTCACTGCGGCTGGATCCTGTCTGCCTGGCACACGACACGCTGCCTGCTTATCTCGCTTCAGCCGAGACCCGCAGATCCGTCCAAATGTAGCCGCGTGAGAGGACGGGCGCGGGGTGGAAGCAAACAAAAACTTTTAATTGAAAAATTAGCATCTGAGCCGCAACAACCCGAATGCTTGGAAACATTAGCCGATTAATGAGGCTGTGTTTTGCTGCATAGACTTTAATGGATAATAGCGTAATTCACCAGATGAGAGCTGCTCTGCAGCTGTAAACCCTTGGGTCAAGTAAAGTCTCTGTCTCCATTTCCCCACACTTGGACAATCTGAATCATGCATGCAAGGGTCCCCCCCCAAAGCTGCTAAATACTATATATTGACTAAGGAGGCACCAAGTGGGGAGGAGGCTTCCTGAGGTAAACAGTTGACGAAGAAAATAAGCAGAAATCTAAAAGGAAACGTTTAAAAACGAAGATTTGAGGGCTCCTGCAGCTCTCACCAATTGAAACTTAAGACTTTTTAAGACCTCTTTAGGCCCACTATGAATGAAATTTAAGACCTGTATCGCAACTGAAATGAACATAAGAAAACTGCATATTTTATATAATAGTAGTGCCAAGCTTTTTTGCACAGAACGAATGTAGCATCGCATGGGTTGGCAAGAGAAGTGAGGCGTGATAAAGACGAACATCGTCCAGACAACTGGCGATACATTTACACTCACCCATGACATATGCAAAAAGCTAGCAAGCTAGCTAGCTAGCCAGCAAAGGCATGTTAGCGGCTACTTAGCGGTAGCTTCAATTGCCTTGAGTCACAAAATGCAATGAAGATTTCTAGGTGTGACTCAAATGTTTCTCTGACACGAGAAAAATAAACTACATAGAATATATGAGGTAAAATAGTTCTGCCACAAATTTAAGACATGTGATAAAATGTTTAAGGCCATCTTCCATTTTTCTAATGAATTTAAGACTTTTAAAAGATGCGCAGACACCCTGTATTTCCAACAATTTACAGTGTTCCACATATTTCTCAAGATTTTCTGAAAGATTTTCTTTGGACATTTTACTGTATTTCGACATTTTCTGCCCAGTACATGTACCCGACCATGAAAATAAACTATGTACTGAGAGGGAACTGAGATGTTAAGCTTTGTTTACAAAAAAAAAAAAAAAAAAAAACACAAAAAATTTTAAGTCATCAAATGAAAAAATTAGACACGTAATCGGCAAACAGTTCTTTGGACTTCATGGCAGACAGCCAACTGGTGACCGGAAGCAAATCTTAGTTCGACTGCTTTGAATGACAATTAGTTGGTCATAAACTCAAAAAAACTAAACTTTTTTTACAAACAGTGAACCCACCGTACCTGGGCAACAAAGGCTTTTCAGCATGGTATTCAAGTCAGGTATTCTTCTACAAATATGAGCTAAACCAAAATATCTGAAAGGTAATTGTGTTTTTCTGTTCGCTGCCTACAAAGCTTAAGCAAGGAGCAGCTAACAAGAAGGGTGAATGAAGGAAACCAACATTTTTATCCTTTTAAAGCTTCTACTTCTGTTGGCTTTGGGAGTTTTAATTGTCCATCAGAGTCCTCTGTGCCAGAGGGGTCTCATGTCTTCAAGAGTCAGTTTTCTGAATGTCTGAACATGTTGATTCACTGCAGGTTTTAGGTAGCACACCTAAAACCTGCAGGACTAGAGATGGACACTTGAGGTCAAGGGAATAAACACAGGGGCTTGTATTTACAGTCACCAATGCTGACTGATCTCAAAAATAATATTTTCAAAAGCCACATGAGTAATTATTTCATTTTTGCTGTAAAATATGAACAAAACCTTGTTTAAAATAGTGTCCTCTAACACACACAGTGTGGCTTCGCCTCTGCTCCTCGTAAATTAAAACAAAGTTTCTGATTGCTGGTAATTAGATCTCCCAAAAACTGGAAGTCAGTGAAATCTCCTTTCATAACTAAGTAAATAGGAAAAAAAGTTTATTTTTTTTGACAAACTTTCAACAAAAATCCAATTTTAATTCAGTTTCCTGTTTTGCTCAGACAAACATTTATTCCTCGACTTCATGGCCGTTTTTAATGCACGAATGATTTGCAGGCCTGAGATGAATGGCTTAACGAGGAGGAACCGGCTGAAAAATTGCTTGAGTTTGACAAAAATTATTGATCAAGTCCACTTTTCTGGGAAGCAAAAGATAAAGAGACGAGCGATGAGTCATGGCTTTTGGCACCGCGTTGTATAGGATGTAATATAGAAGATATATAACTTGTCATTGATATTTTGCAGTTGGTCTGTTTCACTTTTCAGCACGGCCACTCAGAAATGGTTTTAATATCAGAGCTCACTTTCTTTTTTACCAACTGCGTCAGCGTGGATGGTATGTTTTTCATCCGTGTGTGTGTGTGTGTTCTTGGAAAAAAACACAAGACACTTACTGTACCTACTGAGTGTTTAGTTGGGTGTTTATACTGCATGTCTGTCTGCGGGTTGCTTTTTTTTTTTTTCAACAGTACTCCATTACAACAGCGCAGTCATCACAAACTGCACAGTGGAGATGTGAGACGAAGTCAGAGCCTGGCCTGATTTACGGCGACAACATACATGAGCCTTAGGTGAAAAGGTCAGCGCACTAAACTGATGTTGCGGGTCTAATTACACCACGGTATCTAGAAGTTTTCTGATGAAAGACTCAGTCCCAGTGATCTGAGCGTCTGCCTCACACATGGATGGAGGTGCTAAACACATGGCAAGAGGAGATGAACATATTGAAGCCGGCAAAAAAAAAAAAAAAAAAGCAAAACAAAAACGGAGGCTCCTTCAAAATAAAATCCAAAAGCTACAGCATGGTTATGGTAGAGACGTTCAGTTCTTCTTTTTGTTTTTACAGAAGGTTAAGCTCTTTGTTGAGGGGGTTTGCTGGCTGAACCTCAAGCCATTAGGGGGCACTGTTGCACCACACCAGGTCCGGGAAAGCTTGAGGCCAGTCTTAATGGAGTGAATCGTAACTCTTTCTCTTTCCCTCCAAAATTCCTTCCAGCTTTCAGTGCACAGGAAACGGTCTGCAGTTGAAATAAAGGGTATTTTTACGCTAATAGGACCACAGCTATGTGTTTGTGAACTTGGCACGGCTCTAGGGTGGGTTCCTTTAGTCAAGTTTATATAAAACATGGAATGCATCATCAAACAGAAACAAAGTAGTGCATTTGTCAACACTCAGAGAGGTACAACAGAGCCATAAACGAGGAGGAGGACGACGAGGGTGGGAGATGTGGACTTATTTTTGCAACTAAGGCAGGAGGAAGGACTTCTGCTTCAACCATCCATGGACCATAGAGGTGATCTGCTGTTTGCACAAAGATACTCAAAGAAAAAAAGTGAGCAATCTCGTCAAGGAACTCCGGGTGATGCACATTTTGTCCTGTGGCATAAACATGCTCCACATCATTACTTGGAGTTTCCCACCAACCTGAGCATTTTACGGTAGCGAAAAGCACACCCACTCCTCCATACACACGTTACACGGACAGGAAAATACGGCCTCCGATTCCCCAGGCGGATGCTGAGGCAAGAGGGACGGACGCTGGTTAAGCAAACAAACAGTAAGCAACAACAAATAAGTTGACATGGGCTGACGGGAAGAAAACCGACAGGGGAGACTGATGTTATCGACGCAGTGACGATGGCGTGAGTGTGCCGGCTGGATCATCTAGTCCTCCCCGATGATCCCATTCATTACATGACTCCCACTTTATCATTTATGATCTCAGAGGATGTCTTAGAGTTATCACGGAGACTGACTGCATGGCGATGAGTAAAAATTCAACAAAAGTATGAGAACCCTGGAAGGTTTAGAGGAGAACAATAAATCGTCGACTTTGTGAAATATTGTTAACTCGTCCCTCCCTCACAGAAAACTTCTTTTTTTTTTTTTTTCACGTTCGGACTGAAGGGCGGGGATGAGTTACTTCACATTATTCATGTTAACAAAAATGTTTAAGTTCGCCAGACTCTTATGAACAGACTTCTCAGTCCATTTCTGGCCCATTGTGAAGCGTAAACACAAAACGTTTACAGTGACTTTACTGCTGATTATCCTATAGAGGCAAAACAAACCTGCAGAAACCAAAAAAAGAAAGAGAGGAGAAAGAAAAGAGAGTACAAGACAGACAGAGAGAAAGAAAGAGCAAAAGAAAGAAAGAAAGAAAGAAGTAAACAAGGAAAGGAAGAGCTAGAACAAAAATGATAAAAGACGTAACAAAGGAAGAAAGGAATAAAACGGGAGGAAAGAAAAAGAACAGAGAGAAAAAGCTAGAATACAGAATAAACTACAAAGTAAAGAAATGTACAAACATAAAACTTTACAAATGAACCAACGAAAAAGAACAAAGATCAAAAGAAAGAACGTTTAGTTTATTTCAAACATATTTTCGTTCAAACACCACAATACATATTTCCAAAACCATCTGTTTGAAAAGGAAGTAAGCAGATGTATAAACATTTTTACCTTACTCCCTTCCCCTTTAAACATTACACATCTTACTTTACATATTATTCTTCTGCTCAAATAAAAAAATAAATAAATGAAAGACTCAAAGAAAGAAAAAATAAAGTTCTTATCGCCCATCTCGACTTAAATACATCTTTGTGGTAGATTTTGGCTGCAGCGTAGCGACTTGTCCTTTATGTTAAGCTCTGCAGAGCAGAGAGTCGTGAAGAGAAAGTTGTTCCTGTGAGCAATCGAAGAACCGAGACAAGGTGGCATTCTGCCCCCACCAACAGTACAGTACAGAGCCCCTGCTGGCACAGGCTGCATGGTCGTATGCTGCACACTTCACACTCTGTCTGAGTGGCGAAAACACACACCGACAACCCCGGCAACAGACGGAGCTGTGTTTACCGACGTGTCACCGGGCGCCGTTACACACAACATGCACGGCAGAATGAAAGGCTGCACAGACGACCGGTGATCCGTCTGCAGTCTACGCGTCTGCACCCCCAACGCCCGTCATTCAGCTTCGAACCCGTTGGGCCTCACTCTCCCGGTTGTCAGCAGGGAACTAACGGCACCGCTGAAAACCCGAAAGTTGCCGAACGAGGATGAGGCCGAAGAGGAGGTTTGGGTCGGTGTAAAGCTGGGTCACGGGTATACAGTGGTCTTGGCGTACTTGTGCGTCTTTTGAAAACAAAACATACCTTGTTGGCTGAGTCTGGGTCAGCACAAAGAACAATACAAACAACGTCGTCCAGAGACGGTTCCACTGTGAAAACATTCCCACCGCTTTGAGCCCACAGCTCAGTCAAAAAAATAAAATAACACGACTGATACTGGACAAAACCACTAATACAGCCCAGAACTTGTTTTTTTTTTTATATTTTAAAAATCCATTTCAATTTGTCTTGGACACAGTACATCACTTTCTCCCCTTACAGATTTCTTAACCCATTCCCACGTGCATCCATCTCTCTTCTTCTCACTATACTTCACTTTTTCATGCCAAATCCCCCAGGCTCTTATCTCCCTTAATAAACCCCCCCCCCCCCGCCCCCCCCCAGAAATCCCAAAGACAAATATAACTTTGAGAAGTCATAACTTACAACTTTGTCAAAATTACAACTCCCAGAACTCACAAGCAGGAGACATTGACTCGACTTTCAGCTGCACTGCGGTACTGTGAGAACATCCTGTTGGACAGTGGAAGTGTTGGACGGACATGTGAAGTCGTGAGTGGACTATCTGATCGAACCTACTTAGCTCGTTTCACCGCTTTCAATCCTAGGGAGACCCTGACGCTAGTTTTCTAGACCAAAGTTTCACCAAATACTTCAAAATCCCTCATCGAGTGAAAACTGTGATAAAAGAGGAAAAGTCATGCCACCAGTTTGGCAGCATTTCAGACATTTGAAACAAAAAACTAATCATTAACTATCGATATCGACTTATATGAAACGCTTATATCGTGGGGATAACTCCTTGACTCGACCCTGTGAGACCGTCTTCCCTCCAGATCCTCTCTCGATGTCCACGAGCAGCTGGTGAACACATCTCTATTGTCCCGTCTGTTTGTCTATCCTGTGATGCAGAGCAGAGCCTTGCCATTAACACACCACACAGGAGGCGGAGCAGGCGCTGCTTCTCCAAACACCACCAGGTCTGGGAGAATTATGTCAAAGTGTGCCTGGACGCTCTAAAGCTGCGATCCATCTGCTTTCAACCAGAGAGGCCAGGTGTTGCTGAGAGAAAAGTTCAGCCCTATAAACTGTTGTGGTGAGAAAGTCATATTTTTGAGAAGACCCAGATTGCAAAGCTTTTTTCTCCCTCTTTCTCTGATTGGTCGACCTTTTCCCCTTAAAATGTGGCATCGTTATTGTGTAAATAACTGGCCGGCAATGAGTGAAGCGTTTCAACGTCAAAAAAGGCAAAACGGATTCAAAAGATTACAATTAATGGCTTTTTCATAGCAATGTTTAGCAATTAAAATGGAATTCCTTCAACAAATAAAAATGTAGCAACAATAAAATTCATCAGAAAATGACACTGACGACACGACAACCTAAACACACCTCCTGTGATATTAAAGGAGAAGGAAAAGTACAGTTGCTGCCTGCAAATAAGTTAAAGTAAGATTTACTGGAGTGGCCTGACTGTATTTCCTAAAAAAAAAAAAAAACTGAACGAAGGGCTGAGTCAGCCTCACTAATACCTCCTAAATTCAAACAAAATACGAGCAAAGTGATAAATGTGTGATTTATTGCACTGCCCCCAAATCAGATAGCGTTAGATTTAGCTGTGTGAGTGTGTGTAGTTTTCAGAACAGAAAAACGTAAGGAAAGTTCTTTCAAAGACAAAAAAAAGGAAGGGAAAAAAAGTGTTTAGTCAGAGTCAGCTAATTACAGATCATACTAATGCAAACTTGCAAAAAAAAAAAAGAATGGATTCTGCAGTTTCCCTCGTGGGCTCTTATGTTTGAGTCAGGATGTGGAGAGATGAGGTTATTTCTGCGAGAGCGAGGACGACTGAACTTCTGATCCTTCCAGCCAGATGTGCTCTCAGAGTTTCAACAACGTTATCGGAGTCCGCGCTTCGCTTTCTCTGCCGCCAACTCGAGATAACCACAACAAACGGTTTAACGGTGTCACAAAAAGGCTCCTATGCGAACACAAACACGGCCACCCAAACAGAACACACACCGATCGAATCGTACGTGGCGTGATTTACTACGCCTCACAAACGGGCCGTAAACTTTCGCTGCATCTCAAGCGTCTTGTCGGAGCGTAGACGCGTCGTAATATGGGGAGGGGGGAATAAAAGTAAATCAAAGAATAACTCTGAGCAAAAGCAAATAACAGAACAGGGTGGAAAAGATGGAGGCAGTAGCGTAGGACCAATGGGTGGAGGCGTCACAGGCGTAGCAGAGACCTTTCTCCCCCGGTCCTCCTCCCCCTTTACTCCACTCATAATTAGCGGTTGGGCGTCCATGCTCATTTAGGGTTACTTTTATGCCTCTTCCCATTTCCATGAAAGCATTAGTGGGACAACCAGGCCCACATGTGTCTTAAACTACATCAAGAACAATAGAACTGGCAAAGCGGGGCGTGTGAGTTCACCCCAGATGAAAGCCGAAGAGGGAAGATGCAGGAATCGATGAAGTTTTCTCTAGAAAAGCTCAGTTTTTTCTTTTTTTTTTTTTTTTTTTAAAAACAAGGGAGCGAGGAAACTTTTCAGCTGCACCCCGCAGATATTTCGCAATTTGCCCAACAGCCCAACGCGCTCGATCGTTTCACTTGTGCGTCTTGCCGAAACGCATCTTTCTGCGAGCGTCGTGTAGGTCGCATGTTGGCAGTTGTTTCTAGTTGTTTCCAGTTGTCATAACCAGCCAAAGCAGAGCCGGCATTTGGCAAACGTTGTGAAGCATTTCTACTAAATTCATATACAAATATTTCATCTGGGTTGTTCTTGCTTGCTCCGATTTCTTGCGGGACGTTCCAGCGTGCGCCTGCAGCCCTTCTCACCGCTGCATCAGATCTCCTCCCTTCTGCTCCCGTATGAGGGATCAAAACATAAAATGAGACGCATTTGCATCAATAAACACATGAGCGGCAGAACTACTGCTGAAAGATTAAAGGATTTCAGGACACAAATAAAGAAAAAAATACTTAAAGGGATGAGGGGAAACTTAAAACCAGGAGAGAAAGTAGTGATGGTGTGGAAGGAGAGGCGGGGAAGGGGAAAGGGTGGCAGCATGGAATATTTAACAGCCTCCAGACCCCAGCAGAGAGCCTGGGGCGGTGCATCTCCATATTCACTCAACCCCAGATGTCAGTCACGCTTTCCTCTGCGCACCAGTTTCATTTCAGCAACTAAAAGGTCCGATGCCAGTCAGAAGTTTACATCCACTGATTGTATTGATTTATTTGAAGCATCCCTCTTTGCCAAGCCAGTCAAAATGATGTAGAAAGCCTGAATACTGCAGTGACGATGAACAGCCCATTTCAGCTTAATGGTTGTTTGCAATAAAATGCTTACCCAGATATTTTGTTTTTGTCTCGCTCCCATATTTTCTTTTTACAATTTCAAGCTCTACATAGAACTTTCTTGAGATCTGACAATGCAAAATGTAAATTCTTGCCATTTTCCAACTGGTCTTAAATGTTTTGAGCAGGTACGCACGTGCATATATTTGGCACATGTGTATACAACAAACTGCATCTGAAACATGGGTCCTGGGATGAGTCTGAGTCGATACTGGGTCGCTCTGTCTATCAGCGAATATGAATTTCAGAGCTCATTAAAGTCGTTGGCACAGTCCTGGCTTTTAATCATCGTCTATAAATGTTCTACATATCGGAGGTCAAGACCGTTCCAGGAGCCTGGTGTACCCATTTAAGAACCACTTCTGATGTGTGTCTGTGATGGTTTCTTCTGCTGAAGCACACAGTGGTGTACAAGTCCCAACTACCTCGGTCTTGACTCGACGTGAAGCTACACATTCCACCTTCCTGCCAGTATCGCTGGCAGCACAACAAACCAGCGATACTGGCATAACCCACATTAAACTCAAACTTGTGCACCCTATTATTGTTTTTAAAAACCAGTGGAGTTGTTTGTTGTATGATCATTCTACCCTGGAGGGAGAACAGATAAAAGGTATTATTTAAAGCTAAGAACCATGATTCCTGCCAACGATGTGTGGATGTAGACTTCTGTAACTTCGCCAACTCACACAAACAAAAGGCAAACTCTGCTGTGTGCGTCCCTACATCAATATACTCCAACAAACAGCAGCTTCAAGGTGAAAGCAGGGATCCAAACGAAACAAAGCTGGTGTTGTTGCAACAATCCATACGTGCTGAAATATTTAAAGTGCGAGCAACCCGAATGTCTGGAGAGCATAATTCCTATAAAAAAAAAACAAAAAAACAAAAAACTAAACTACAGCAAAGACCCTCCGCCGAAGAAAATGGCTCCCACGGCAGAGAGAAGCTGCGGCGTTTCTCTCACACTCTTCCTCAACGATGGGTTTTAATCAAATAAAGCCTTCCCCTCAAAATTAGAGGTCCCGTCAGATCGCACAGGTCACGGGACGGATTTCGAGTTCTTATTTCCGAAGTGACCCAGCCTCTGAACACACTGGGGTTCAAAACCGTGTCAGATGTGGCACCGCACGTTAGCTGGCAATAAAACCGAGACGGACCCAGCTGTAAATACACATACGAAGCACATGCTGAGCTCCGTCGGATCATGCGCTCGAAACCACTTCGGATTCAGCCCGCTGACCTATGTGGCCACATGTTGGAGCGCAGCCCTGGGGAAGTGTGCGTAATTAATGACAGAGAGAGAGGGGTGGTAACAGTCTGTCCCTGATTGACCCGGTTTGACCCTCACTGTTTAGTCAGTGCGGTGATTGGTCAGGCTCACTCCCCTCTGGGTGATCTGGTAAGTCCCTGGGGTGACAAGGTAGTCCGCAGGGGTGAGCTTGAGTGAACAGAGGGCCTGGGGGCAACTGGGGTGGAGGGGGATCAGGATCTGGGCTGCAGTTTCAGATGGGTACTATTACATGCACCAGCAAAAAGAACCTCTTGTCCCACCTTTGCTTCATGATACAGGGTAATTTTCACAAGCATTCAAAGCACTTAAAAGTCTTCTCACATTAGATCATGTTACAGTCACTGACTTCAGCGTACTTCAGGGGAGAATTTTAAAAGTAGAGCACAATCATGAAACATTGTCACCTTCCTAAAATGATGGTTTAAGTTTTTTTTTTTTTTTTTTTTTTTTGCCAAAAGCGATTTTTCGACATTCATAGAACCACCTTTCACCACAACTACAGGTGCAGGTCAGACTGATTAAACGTTATTTTTGTAATTGATTATTCTATTGGCTATTCAGATGATTAATTGATTAATTGGATAAAAGCCTTGGCACATTCTGTAGATTTTTTTTAATGTAAAATTAGAAATACATTATAGGACGCAGATAAACAAGCAAATTATTTTTTTCATTAAAAAAACACATTTTATTGCCTAAAATCTAACAATGTAGCATTCTTCCAGTGAAAGCTAAAAATGCTTCTGACATCAACATGTGAAAAGTTCAGCTTCACTTAACACTAATACTATGCAAAGCTGATCTGTTGATTTTTTTTTTAATTTACCGATTAATATTTGGATAGCAAAAAGGTCACAAACAGGATATTTTAAATTTTTGCAGAATTTTAACCAGGTGAAGCTATAACTACGGCACATGAGGAGTTCTGGGTGGAACAAATTTACAAAGTCTTTATTTATACTTTAAATGCACAATCTATGCATCTTTTACAATTTTGGCTTAATTGCAGCAACAAGGGAGTTATTCCTATAGCAAATTGCCTGTTTTTTGAGTCTATATACCTCAGTTAATGATTAATCAATTACCAAATTGGTGGACAATTATTTCAATAATTGATTAATCACTATTAATTGTTTCAGCCCTACTGTATTGTCCTGCTGATTAGATGATTCATGTCACCCAGCCCATCGTCTTGCAGCCTTAAACAGGTGTGTTGGGAAGATGCGTTCAGGAGGATGCGCAGTTAGTTTTCTGCTACGCACAATGTTTTTAGTTTTTAGTCAACTTCAGCCACGTATGGAAAATTTTATGTTGTTCTTCAACAATTACTTTCTACCATAAAGGCAAAATTTGTGAAATGCAGTACTGATCGGTAACTTCCCAGAACTGATCTCTGCAGCTGATACCATGGGCCTCCTGTCTCATACAAGAGTGTTCTTTCTTTATTTGTCTTGCCTTTGCCCGTCCACTACCAATCCAATCTACCCCTCAACACGTAGCTTAGCTGCATAAACTGCTAAAGAAACTAGAAGTTGGACCAAATAAAAACAAGCTGCTGTCACAAGGATGAATGCCGGATCAATTGGAAGTCTCTGAAAAAAGCCAGTGTATGTGTCTCTGAGTCAAACAGTTCCCAGAGAGGACAACCGGAGGTCCTGGAATGTCCCTCTGTCTCCACGCAAGATCAGACATACAGACACAAAGTCGCATGTCCTGTGGGCTGTGACCTTCCCTGGCCTGTGCTCAGCAGGTAGTGACAAATGACCTGATAGTTAATCTGTCCTGAGGTGCAGCTTTTCAATGGGGAACAAGGGAGCCGTTTGTGACAACAGGAAGTTGAAACTTTGTTTCCAGAGTAAGCACATGAAAAGGACGCACATGCATGAATGCTTGCGTGCACACATAGACGCAAACACACCTACTTGGAGGCACATCTGGACATAGTTTCAAATGAAGGAAAAATATGGAGAGGATGGTAAATAAAGAGTGATTGGTGAGATGCAACACAAGCAAATGCTTGCACCCTGCTCCGACGACCATAAACCAGTTCATTGGCTTGTTCAGCCTGGGTACAGATGGCCATTGTTAGGTCTTTTACAAATACCTGCTATTCTGGTAAATGGTCAGCTTTTTTTTTTTAATGGCCTTCCCCTGTTAACAATCCAAGTGTGAATGCTGGGCATTGTGGTATTTCTCCAGAAGCTGTGGTGTGTTGTTGGAGCCTGGTCAGATGAAGTCTGACACCAGCAGGCCAAGTCAGCAGCCCACATAGGCCTGATTCACGGGGCAACAAGGCAGGCAGTGACCACTCCGTGACTCTGTTCAGATTGAGTTTTTATTGAGCAGCTCATTAAAACCTTGGAAAACGTACCGCAGCGGTCCAGACGCAGGAAGAGAAATGTGGACAACCCGGGACAAGAAAGATCATTTTCATTTTGCCCGTTTGGTTTCAATGAGTACCAGGGTCCCTTTGCTTGAAGATGTAAAAAAAAAAATAAAATAAAATAAAACCCCAAACGAACCACATTCTTTGAATCATGCAAAACACTCATAATACAAACATCAGTGCGGTGAAACAGACAAAAAACAGAACCACATAAAAGTTCTCCAGATGTGAAGGGTCTTTGACGCTGCAGCTTAACAGTCAGAGTAAACAATAGAGACCAAGATAATATGCAGCAACTGCAAATACAGAGAGCAAAACTCCCTCCGGAGACAATATTAGCTCCCTAAAGACTTGTATTCTGATGCATTGCATATTGGGAAATATGTACTGTGAAACCAAGCCGTAACTCAACTAAAACGTCTTCGAACATCATTCTCCGGGTAAGTCCAGTACAAACATCGGGAGCAGTCTTAAGGAATGTGCTGATCAAGTCGTACGTTCCCACAAGCTGTTCAATGACTTTGGAAATTTGACAACTGTATTCTGACTCTAAAGGACAAAGAGCAACACGGTACAATAATGACTGAAGTGGACAACTTTCTATATCATCGAGAAGTTGCGTAAAGTATTTTCCACACAGGAAGCAGCAAGCGCTTGTGCTCAGTTCATCTTCTGGGAGACACCTGGAGTGGTTCCGGGGTTTGTCCGTGGCTCGTCACTTCAGGGGAAAAAAAGAAGAGAGAAAAGCACCTGCTCTTTTTCCCACACGGCTGATTGAGTCATAAGAGACAAGACGAGCTGCAATTTGCCAATCAGAAGCACACATGGCAGGGAAAAACAAGCCAGCAAGCGAGACCAAGGAACTGGTGATGAGGCCCACAATGCTCAGACAGGACATATAAAAAACACACAATACACCCACTTGCAGCTTGATGTTCTTGTTTCTGGTAGTGGGACTAATAACAGGGCATAGGAAAAAAAACACATAAACATTTATGCACTTACTGATATTCCCTTTGTACCCAATATAAATAGCTGGAACAGTCTATTCTGATATGAAAACCTGAGTGTTTGCTAAACCTTCCTAGAGAATCGACCTCTGGCTTCTTTGTTTCTGTCATGGTTTTATTTTAATGGGACACTTTGAAGTGCCCCATCAAACATAATCCACTTCTGTTGCAGTTCAAAGCAGACAGTTCAGGTGGTTCCTTCAGCCTGGTGGTGCTAAAACCCCCAAAAGAAATAAAAATGTGCAACAGCTCCTCCCTTTAAAGGGCCCGGGATGCTTCTCTGCACTTGCATACGCAAGGTTTTAATACATTATATGAATATAATATTCATACTATTTTATGGGTTGGCAGCACCATGGGAAATTTTGCTCATATAGTAGTTTAAACAAAACAAATTTACATCCTGTTCACTGTATTAGTCGAGATATTTTTATTTATTTTTTACCTGCTACATCATCTCTTACAAGCAAGTTTAACCATGAAATGAAAATAGTTGCACAATGGCAAAGAGTAAAAAACAAACAAAAAAGTTGATTATGGGTGCTTAAAGAAATACTTAACTAGCTATTAAAGGCAAATAATATTGACCACAAAATGTACAAGTCTCAGTTGAATGGAGTACACTTCTGTTTCTCTCGGTTTTCCCATTTATTTCCCTTTAATATGCTACTGCCATATCATGATTTCTGTTTTAATTATGTAAAGGAATTGCCTCGTTGCTGAAATGTACTCTACAAATAAACTGGTTTTGTTTTGTTTTGTAACATGAAAGTGGTGTGACATGGAATATAATGGATTTTGTTGGGATTTTAAGTGATAGACCAATTCAAAATTGTGTGTAATTGTAAAGCAGGAGGACAGTGATGAAGTATCAAATTCTGTTTTACAAAAAAACACCAACACAACAACAAAATACTCCTTTAAAACTGACTTCAAAATAAGGTCCAATGCAACTTATTCTCTTCATAACTGAACAAAGTACAGCTATGAATGCACTAAGTAAGTACTCTCTTTTTGGAAAAGTGACAAATAAAAAGGCACGAGTAAGGGAAATAACATACATGTGGAAAGTGGTGCCACTTTTATATGTTAAAATGTGTCGGTCAAAATCAAAATCCAATCCATTTGAGAATCTTGGGTAAGGATGTTTATAGACGTTTTCCATTCAATTTAACTCACTTTAATATATCTTACAAAGAAGGTGGAAACTTTGTCTCTGGAAGTGCAAAGCTGAAAAGATGTGCAGCTTTAGTCGCAGTAAAAGATGGAGATAAATGAAGCATTACATTTCAAACACCCACTATACACTCTTTGAAAACCCATCTAATTTTCTTTCCGCTTTTGAATTTATGTACTACAGTGTGTTTGCCACATAAAAATCTCACAAGCAGTTATTGAAGTTTGCGGTTTTATCTTCACACAACGTGGGGAAAAAAAAGGTTCAAGGAATATATTTTATGTTCTACGTCCTGTGAAAGGGTCAAACACGAATCCACACAGAAAGTTTGAGGGGGGGGCGAGAAGCGATTCCTCTTAAGATGACAACGTTTAGCGTAACACACGCACACACACACCCACACACACATCGGAGCCCGTTTTACTTCCTCAGCTTTCGCCTTCAGAAAGCCGCAGCTCCACAACTCTGCAGCCATTAGCATCAAACTATTAACATACAGTTTCAGCTCAGTGGGCTGTGATATGGATTTATTAGAAAAACGCTCGGCAGAACGCCCAAAAAATGCAGAGCAGGCAAATTAGTGTTGACCTGAGAATTCAAGCCCGCGAGGTTCAACGCGAGGCAACTTGGGCAGGTCCTCTAATGTTCCTCGATCTTCCGAGAGAGACAGATTAAACAGAGTCATAGCCGGCAGGATGGCCGGGCGATTAAAGATATGCAATGCGGTCAGCCTATCTGTCTGGGAGACGAGAGGTAATGATAACAGGAAGTGAGATGAGTTGTTGTTGCCCTGTAGCCCACCAAGCCATCACCTCAGTTAGAAAGGTCCCTCTCTATAAACAGGCCTCTCTCTGCCTATTAAACAGATAGTACATTAGGACCGAGCAGCGAAGGACAATCTAAACACAGCCGGCAGGCTAACGTTTCTGAAGGGTGGGTGGGGGGGTGAAGGAAAGGGGCTTGAGACGGGGGCTACTCCTGAGGCTTCCTGGGAGTGAACTCCTTCCCCGCCGCTCTCCTGCACTGTAATCCTTTCCAACCAAACACAGGAAGGAAGAGATAGGTAAATAACTCAATCTTCTGATAAACTCAGCTATGCGTGTTCTCTCCAGTTTTACGGCTCTTGTTATGCGAGAAAACACAGAGACACTGACTTTCTCAGAGTACAGAAGTTCATGTTGACCATGTGAAGTAAAAGCGTAAAGTTTGGGTAGTGCGTAGCCGAGAAAAAGACCCAACAAATGTTTTCACTTAACATAAGCCTCTTGTTTATCACAACCGCAAACTTCAGTGTAGTTTATTGGTCTTTTTTTGTGGTGAAACAACAGAAAGTAGAGTATAATCGTGAAGAAGAAGCAAAAGACAACTGGTTCTTAAAAGTCCCACAGATAATCAGAATGATGTGTTTTCACACCGCTTGATTCCACAAAATAAAGTCCAATGCAACCCCACTGTCTTTGTAAATCACCTGGACAACAAACAGACTCCAGTAGTTTATAATTTACTCTCAGTAAATTGGCATCAAAGGCTTGTTGGAGAAAATCAGAGTAGCGACATATTAATGAGGACCAAGGAAAACAGCAGAAATAACAGGGATGAAGTTGTTGATGAAATATTTAAGTGCGGTTATATAATAAAAAACAAAATCTCTGGCTTTGAACATCTTATGTCAGGTTGTCACTGTGGAGGTAAGATTTTCTCCTTCCGACTTTTCCGATTATCATGATTACTCTATAGAGAATCTTAAGAGGTATTCCTGCCATGTGTGGTGTGTTAATAGTGATCTGGTACTTGGAAGAACATCACAAATCGGACATATTCAGCATGTTGGGTAGTCTTGATCTGATACCTCGGCGTGTGAGGTGTAACCCGAGGACACACGAACAAGCAGCCTGTAAAATGTGACCTACCTGCAGCCAATCAAAAAGCGAGGTGACACTTTGAAGGGGAGTTCAAAACACACAGAAAACAAAACTACTGCTGTTGCACACCAGAAAAGTACGATGGGCGCTGCAGACGATTCTTTTGGTTTTTTTATCTGTTAAGAAAAAAGGTCCACAAACTACCACCATTCCTTCTTCCTCGTCGGCCATGTTTGTTTATTCTGAACTCGCGCCTGAGCTTGAGAGGTTTTGCAAGCTCACCCACAAATGTTTGTGGGTGAAATCTTTCCATGTGGTGTGTTGTGCCACACAATGTAGGACCGAAGCTGTTCTATATATGATTGTATCTATTTATTTATTTTTATATGACCATGTGTGGGGTCTCTCTGGGTTTTGGAAAAGGACCGACACGCTTAAAACTCTTGCCGTGTGAACCAGGCAATACAAAACACCACAAAGCCATCCATAAACGGAAAGAGTAAAGCACCACTAAGGCACGGTCCCTCACCAGGACCAACAGGCCTGGCAAGGAAAACACTAAGAGAAGCAGTCGAGAGGTTCACGGCAGCTCTGGAGGGAGAATATGTTGACAGAGCAACTTTCAGTTCCCGGGTTCACAAATCTGACCTTTATGGAAGAGCGGCTGGAAGCTGTGAGAAGTCCTGTTTGCAATAAACCATGTAAGGACAAAGCAAACATGGGAAAAGAAGGTGAGACCAATGTTGAACTTTTTGTTCTACGTACAAAACAAACTTCTGGCAGAACAAGAATTGCCATAACAACAACATGATACATGGGGGATGCAATTGAGAATCTGTGGCAAAATGTTTAAGTTGTTCACAAAAACGTTGAGGTGTAATAACTACTTGGGTTAAAATGTCAACCTTTAGAAGTTGAAAGCTTTCAGAAACAGCTTTGATTACAGCAAAAAAGTTAGTATCACAAGGCTTTAACCTGTCTGTCACGAGAGGACCCAAATTTGGGTCCTCTCGTGACAGGGGTGTCAAACTCCAGTCCTCAAGGGCCGCTGTCCTGCAACTTTTAGATGTGCCTCTGCTGCACCACACCTGAAAACAATAATTAGGTCATTAGCAAGGCTCAGGAGAACCGATCTACACAGGGAGGAGGTAATTAAGCCATTTCATTCCACTGTTTTTAACCTGTGGCACATCTAAACACTGCAGGACAGCGGCCCTTGAGGACTGGAGTTTGACACCCCTGTCATTGTGAATGACAACCTGAGACCAACAGGTTAAGGTAATACAAACACATTCTAATCTTTTCCAATTTCTACTTGACAAAATTAAATGTATTATTTTCTGCTTTGTGCTGGTCTGGTACATAAATCCCAGCCCAACTCATGGATGTTTGTTGTGTCAGCTGGACCAAATGTGGGAAAGTTCAAGGGTATCAACATTTCTTTTTTTTGCTAACAGAAAGCACACAATCCATCTGAGTTTTGAAAATAAAGCAGAGTGGAGAGACAGAGAGGCCGCCTGGCTTAGAGGCAGACGGGAGAAGATCCCGAACCTCCTGTGTCTGGTCCCGCATGCGGATCCGTGTTGCTTGCTCCGGGCCGGGAAGCGGCGGAATGCAGTATGGGGAGGTGACGGACGCGGAGACGGTCAGTCCGGGTCAGCGCGGATGCGAGGCTGTTAAACAGTCGGGGAACTGGAGGAGGTCAATGCTGGATTTGAAGGCAGCGCCCCGAAGTCATTCATTCATGTTTATTTGTTGCCAACTCCACCGAGCAGACAGGGCCACAGCAGAGATGCTCCACAAGGGAAGGGAATGTCTGGGATGTGGGGACAAACTACATCCCCCCCACCCAGAGGGGTAACGCCAATTACTGGCTTAAAGCCCCCCCTGTCTTTCTCCGGCACGCACCTCAGATAAGATTAAAGTTACTCAGGACCAATATCGACATTTTTCCCCTGTGCCGCCATAAGGAGTGATGCAATCCAGATGTTACTTATATGCAACTGCAAAATCCACAGCATTCCTACGGGTTGGCATGCTTTCTAACTGATTAGCATGGGAGGAGATTACATGGATTTTTCACTGTCAAGCAGTAAACACAGAGCAGATCTGCAGGTCAGTGTATGTCCAGGAGAGTGTTGGTGAGGGGTGGGAGGTCAAGGGGTTACGTGTCTCTGTCCCAGAACATCAGGGTTGTAGGTAATGGGGGACGCTTCTGTTAACTCCTGACGACTTGCCAGCGCTGACTTGAGCAAAAACAGAGCGAAGCACCCATCTGAAAACAACTTTGGACTCGTCTTGGCAAACGCAACGTACAGCAGAAAAGGCTTGAAAAAGGTTCAAGACATTTAAGCTTTACAAACCATGACAACTCTCTACAAAGCATCTGTTTTAGCAAGGACTTCAGTGGAATTTCTCCAGCATGAGATAATGCTGATGGTGTTTTTTTTATTATTTTCTCTTAATAGAAGAGGTTAAAAAAAACGTATTAAAAACGTACGTAGAGGTACATCTTGAAGGACTTTACCTAAACTGCACAGTAAGGTCTTAATACGGAGGGGGAAGCAGGTGTGTTTTTCCCCTCAGGAAAAATAAGTGTTGTGTTTCTAACTAAGTGGTAATTTTATGTATTTCGATTTGTTTTTTTTTTCTTTTTCTTTTTTACAAAAACAAACTCTCTATTTGCTGTCTGTCGCAAACACATGGAACCAAAAGTCAAATTTTTACTTTTTAGCCTTCAAGAAAAAAGCTTTGCATAGTAATGATACAGTTTGACATGATTCTGTTGCAAAGATTGCAACTGTGGTGTTGTACAGAGAATTAACAGTATTTTAACACTACATCAAACTGTGAAATAAAGTACTAGTACAGTACAATAAATTTGTTGGATGTATGGAATTTAATACACACCAAACCCTTAAGCGTTCGTTCAGTGGTTTTCATGCATCACTTTTTAAAACTATTTTAGAAGTAAGATTTATACCAAACCCAACATATGCTTCCTATTTACGTAAAATGTATTAGCTATAAAAGTTTAGCTGAAGTAAATTACTGTTAGGTGCGCATTATCTGGATCTACAGCTCAATTTCAAACCATTTACTTCTGCAGACTTAAACCCATGTCACAAGCTGAGATAAGAAACAGGCGTGCAGTCCGAGTCACCCGTGGGAGATGGGGACATGCGGCCGAGGGAAGTTTTCCATCCATCCCAGCGCCGCTGTGACAAGCAATAACTCTGAACTTAAGTGTTTGCAGAGGCGTGCCCTGCTAGTCCCAGCAGAGTGGAGCAACGGGCCGGGGTGAGAGGGGTTAGCTCCTCTCCGCAACGCTGCTGTCATCCCAGCTGTGTCCAGTGATGTGACAGAGCTCTCAGCAGCAGACTGGGGCTGCAGCTAACGATCACTGTACTAATAGATTAATCGCTTAATCAGATTTTTTAAAATGGCACATTCTGCAAATTTTTACGACAGCGTATTATTAGCAATGTAGACAGAAGAGAAAAAAAAAACAGAGGGGGAATAAAATTCCACCATAAAACTCAGAAATACTGAGAATCAGAAAATGTCTAGAAAAACAGAATGAAATTGCAACTTTCGAAACAGAAATTTTCGTATTTTGAAAGTCAACCTGTAAATTTCTCAGTTTTTTTTTCTAGCAAATTTTAAATCTGGAAAATGTCTGAGATTAATCTCAAAATTTCTGAGATTTTCTCTAGCAAAGTTTCAGGTTTTCAAGATTAAAGGTTTTCTTGTTTTTCCTGGAAAATATCTCAGATTAATCTCAAAATTTCTTGGCGAAAATGTTGTCCTTTTTTTCTGTCCACAATGGCCCTAATACGCCGTTGCAGATTTTTCATTTCACCATTTAAGCCTTTTTTTATACAAGATTACAAATACATTATAGATGCAGAAAACAAAAAGAATTCAGTTCCATTTTCCACAAATCAAAACATTTTATTCCCTAAAATGCAACAACATAACATTCATTTAGAAAATCTGGACCTAAACCTGTTCCACTTGAGGAGTTTTGGTTAAAATACATTTACAGACCAAAATGTTTTAATCATTGCTGGAAAATCGATATATTTTTGCACAGTTTTGGCTTCATTACTGCTCTGAATGTTTGCAAATTGACTTTTTGACTCTGTATACTCCAGTTAACGCTTAATCGATTACTAAAGGATCATTTCAATTGTCGATTGATCACAATTAATTCGAGCGGTCGTTTCAGTCTTTATGTAAAGCTCTCACTGCCACAATACTGGCCTTAAAGAGCCTGGGATCCCAAAAGCATGGAGCTACCGCATGTCTGAGCTACGTTCTCGGTGAGTGGGAGGTACAGCAGTAGCAAACATGTTTGTTTTGGCGAGGAAGAGCGCCTGACTGGGTGGCTGATGGGAAGGTAGATCGGCGCGCTTGTGATGTTCTGGGAAGTGGTGAAAGAGAGAGTCTGTCAGGTTTTAGGTCCGGCTGTCTAGAGCTGAAGACGTCTTGCACACACCGCTTCTTTAACAGTGGCCTGGAGCTCGACCAGGCCTGCTCAATCTGAGCCTTTCAGACTAAAACCCAATTACACGGTCGACACCCGGGACGGCCAGGAGGGGGGAGAGAGGGGGGGTACGGGCGCAGGCAGGGTGGCACGCCAAACGGGAATATATGTAACCGTCCCAGACAAACGTGTTCTTTATATTGAGGAGGTAATAAATCCAGTGACGGGATAAACATTTAATATTAAACCAACCGCACTGATGTTACAATTCTCCTAAGGTAATTCTCCTAAATAAACCTTCAAAAGCAAAATCTGACCACTTTCCTTGTATGAACTGTCCATGTGCAACTCACAGGTATATCACCTTTCAGATTAATTACACAGTTTCACATCTGCAAAAGTGGTGTTCATTACTAAAAAATGTTTCTACTTCTGTTCAGGCGTATTCAAACACTTTTCCAGTCCCAAAGGCTGAGCTGCGACAGCCGTGCTGCCTAAAACAGCCGACGCACACAGGAGGCAAGATGGCACGTCTAACACGATTTCAGGGAAAACTGTAGCAGCTGATTGGAGCTGAGCAAAACATTCTACTAAAATGTTAGCGCTTTGTAATGCAAAAACCAAGACCAAGATTTTTCCAACTTAATGTGACGTGTAGTCCGTTCAAAACTTCTCGCTTTTATTTACAGGCATGAGAGGAAAGACGAAGAGGGTCTTCTTCACAGCTTTTGCAACCGCATGTCGCTCGACTTGACAGGAAGTCTGAGAAGTCCATTCTGTAAACATAACTAGGGAACTTAACCACCACTTTTTGTCTTATGTTAAAATGAGAGTATTTTAACATACTTATGTTAAAATAAGAGTAATTTAACATAAATACTCTGCATCCCTAGAATCAGCATCCCATTTCAATGCTATTTCTATTCTGGGGCAAACTTCCAAAAAAGTGCACAACTGCCGAAACACAGAGTTCCTTTAAATCAAGGATGAAACCCAGCTATTTAGTGTTGCCTCTGATTAATAATAACTTGAAGATTGATCATTATATTTGATGTATATTTCCTTAATGATTTTGATGATGGAATTTGACAAAACATAATGTTTATCGCCGTTTCACAACTGGTTCCTGTATTATGTTTGCATGGTGTAAAGCTCTTTGAAATGCCTTGTTGTTGAAATGTGCTGCACAAACAAACTTGACATATACATACATCACCATATAAATATACATGCTGAGAGCAAACTAGACTGACGTTTAAATACCGCCATGTTTTAGGATCTTGTAATACCCCTCTCCACTTTTCTTTTCAATTAACTTAAGAGCACAGATTCCAGATTTCTGAACCTCTGTGGAGCTGAGGCCTACTTCAAGGCCCCAAGCTAGTGCGCACAGGAGCTGGCCTGGATGAACTCAAACCGTCCACCATAGCGACGCAGCGTCCAGCTCTGGTGGGCCGTCCCCACAGCAGCCCCTCACAAACACACACACACACACACACACTCAGGCAGAGCAAACACATTTCAACCGCCAAGCACGTCTGGGAGGCATTTCATCCAGCCATTTTCTACTGTAATTAATGTCTCCCTCATGCACTCAAGCAAAAAAAAAAAAAAAAAAAACTCCTGGAAATTAAATAAACAAAAAGGGGCAGCGAGGACACATAACTCATTTCCCTTAATAAAACTCATGGCCGTTTTGATTGCAAACTCATATCGCTCTTAAAGCCTCATTCTGAGATCTGATTTTCAGCGAATGTGTGTCTTGAACTCGAGCCAAGTGTTTCAAAGTCGAGTAATGCGCCGACGTTAGACGCAACTCTTATTAACCCAAGCGTGCTCCAGTCGCAGCCTCGTCTGAATTTCACGTTTCTTCTCTAAACTCATAAGACCAAAGCTGGAAACGTGTGGCAGGACAGTTGTTCCGGGTTACCCGGCTTCTCTAGATGACTGTCGTCAAAGTGGAGAGACGACGTAAATGGACACTGGAAAAAAAAGTCCCTTCCCCTTTCCCTTCATTTAATAAACGAGCGGACCTAGCCGAGAGGCGAGATTTAAGAGGTTGTTTTCAAATTCCAGTTTGGCCATGGCCGAGAGCCTGTTTAATTTTTCCGTGATTTAGTTTAATAAGTTCCTAAATACTGTGCCGTCCCAATGCTTGCCTTACGGATCCAGGAATGTACAGCGGCTCAACGAAAGTAGCAAAGTATGAAGAGGACGGCGGAGGAAATGGCTGCGGCATTAGTCAGCGACTTCATTTGACGCAGCTTAGACTTCTGCTTTTTCTAAGAGAGCTTGAAGTTATGTCCAGGTCGCCGCTGGAAAAAGTGAAACAAGAGGTGAAGAACCGGTGACTGTGTGCACTTTGACTTTTGATTTACTCTTATTACTCCTCCGCCTCCCATCATTGACTCTTTCTGCCCTGTGCATCAGACTCGACCTCTGACCTTTAGGAAGGCAAACGCACATGTGCGTTGTTCCCTATTAAAAATGGATCTCTTCCTTTTCTGGACTCCGACTTTTTGCTGTGTTTACGGGAGCCGAGTGTTTACTCTGCAAAGAAAACTGACCTTGTTTATGGAGGAGAGAAATCTGTGGATGTTAACACAACATGTTGAAAACAAGCCACTTACCTGCTTAGATGATGTCAAAAGCCCGAGGGTTCAGGCTTCCTATTTTTTCTCTTTATGTTTTAAATATGGGATTTTTAAACATTATCTGAATTACTTTAAATGTAGTTTCTTATAGATGGTTATAGACCAAGGAAAAAGAGGAAATGGATCAGAATTTTTAATTTTTTTGTGGGTTTTATCCAGACCATGTGCAGATTCTACATCCATCCATTTTCTTTACACCCTTGTACCTTAGTGGGGTCCCCTATCTCCAGCTAATGTTCTGGGCGAGAGGCGGGGTCACCTGGACAGGTCACCAGTCTGTCGCAGGGCAACACAGAGACACACAGGACAAACAACCATGCACACACACATTCATACCTAGGGACAATTTGGAGAGGCCAATTAACCTGACAGTCATGTTTTTGGATTGTGGGAGGAAACCGGAGTACCCGGAGGAAACCCACGCATGCACAGGGAGAACATGCAGAAAGACCGGGGCCGGGAATTGAACCCAGAACCTTCTTGCTGCAAGGCAACAGCTCTACCAACTGCGCCACTGTGCAGCCCTACATGTAGACTCAAATATGTAAGTATTATAAGAAAAAATAAATGACAAGAATAAAGTTATAATATAGCGAGAAGATAAAGGTACGAGAGTAAAGAAGTTCGAGAATGAAGTAGAAATTACATACAGTTGTAATATCAGAATAAAGTCATAATATTATGGCCTTTATTCTCATTATGCTGACCTTTATCATAATATTATGACTTTATTCGCATATAATTTTATTCTCGTAGTTTTAGGTTGTTGTTTTTTTTCTTAGCCCTAATACTCCATTGTACAAATATATTTACACCAGCCCTAATATTATTGTGATATCAATGTTTCTTAGCACATTTCAGAGAATGAGCATACATTTTTGGGGTCTTCAACAATCTTCAGGCAACATTCTAGTTAAATATATAACTGTTTTTTTATATATATATTATTATTCAGAAATTGGAAAGTTGACTGGTTTCCTACCATTGACTGGGTTTTTAAAAGCTGCGTTTTACTTGTGTTTATGTTTGAGTGTTTTTAAACTTGCACAGAATGTTTTTGGAAATCATTGCATTGTGAAATAACAGTAAAAAAAAAAAGTCATAAAAGTCCAGATTAATCTAACAGTCATGATAAATCAATGTAAACTTAACACCGGAACTCTAACACGTGACATAAATCTGTCATGGAAGGTCTCCAACTTTTATTTTGCAGATCCTCCAAGTGTTTACTGTGAGTGACATATGGATGGTATGGTTATGCAAGATGAGCACACACCTGCAGCAGCAGCCTTTCGAAACCCAGACAGGAATCCCAGCGGGCCAAGTTGGGGTGTCGGAGCGTCTGGGCCGTGGCCAAGCCCAGCTGAAGCACCCCGCAGTGACTCTCTAGCGCCTCCCAGCTGCTCCGGAACAACTTCACATAGGAACACAGCTGATCGGGGGTCACGCGACCTGAGAGGAGGGAGATGCAGGGTGAGATATTTGGACCAACAGAGCAGTGGATGCAATAAATATTAGCAAACGTAGTAATAAAAGCAGTAGTAAAAGCGTTTTTCAGGAAATGACAAAGTGGTTGGACATCGTGATTTGTCATGCGACTGCATCTGATAATTACAATATGAGATAAAATGAATAACAGTGTTAGCGAGCCAATGTCTCCAAGGTTTGGGACATCCTCAGTCAATAGCTGATTCTCCATTTACCTTAAAATTGCACAATTTGACACTTTGAAAATAAATTGGCATAATGAAAACATGCCGATTTTGAAAAAAAAGTCTTGATGTTTCAAAACAGAGTTTGACGCTAGGATGAGGTGGTTTATCAGCCGTATCGGATCTGATTTATTTAACTGGCTTATTTCACAAAGCTTCAATGGAAACACTTTTTTCATATCACAGACGTCATGTGATCAACAACCTGATGTTATTACTGGTGGAAGTGACAAAGAAGACGACAGGAAGTGGTAGGAGGACGATGGCGTGGCATGTTTTTTTTTTTTTAAATGATTTATCTTGTGAACATACTTATTCATGTGTGATATTAATTGTGTTTTTTTTATTTAATGGAAACACAGCAAACACACAAATCGTGTTTTGTTCAACATTCGCGAAATACTGATAACGTTTGGAGCCCATCTGCAATGGAAAGGCAGCTATTGATGCTTCTGAACGGAGCAGGGCACACGGCCTTGGAGCGTTGGCTGAGTCGTGTTGTTTACTGGAAAATAATTGGGACGTATCTTTTGATGTACATCTTCCACTGCAGATGTGTGCTGTCCGTAATCCATCAACAAAGCATTCTTTGTGCCCGGTAACCTTGACTGGCGGTTTTCCTTGACCGGAGGCTCCCAGCTGTAGAGCGACTGCCAAACACGTGATGCATCCACTTTTGTTTGGAGCTGCCCCTCTAGATTTGCTAGGTCTTTACAAAAGAAAAAAATAATTTCCTTAACCATCACTGGTGTGCTTTTTTTTTTTTTGCTCGTGAAAACATTACATTATATCCAACATGGGCCGTTTCTCCTGAGGGCTTCAATTCATTTTGAGTTTCATGTTTTGTCTTACTGAGTAAAAGCTCTGGGGGTTTAAAACAGGCAGTCATGAAGCAATATTCCTCACACTGCAAATACAAACCCTGTGTTACCATGAATTACTGACTGTGCCTGACTGCAATTAAGGAAATAGTGCGGGAACACTGATTGGAGCTCCTGAAATTCTGTCTGGGCTGTGACTAATATGTGTAAATGAGAGGCCTTTGCTGATTACATAAAGATACGTAAGAGAAGAAACCAGACAGACAATGTTTAGGATCTGCTCCGCTGAACATTTCCAAATCCCCAGCCGTCTTCTTAGCCCCCTCTCCCTCCGCTCCTCAGGAAGGATCTGAGCAAAACTTAGCAACAACAGCATAAAGAGTCAAGTCCTAAAAGACTAGAGAGATGGGATACAACACCTCCGCATGAGCGCATTCATTTGTGTTGATGTGGGTGTATTTTGGGTTTGAATATGACCAACATTTATTTTGGCAAGGCCAAACATATGACCAGAAGTGAAACTGATGATAAGAAATAGACCGGCAGAATACCAAATATAACTCACAACCTACAGCGAGTTCAAGGCTTTTTTCGCTATAGTCAGCACTCATTTTCCTTAAGTGTTTTTTTTTTTTTTTTTTAATTACAGTACAATTTCTGTATGTTTTGTTGGGATTTTATGCGATGGACAACAAAAAGCAGCAGATAATTGTAAAGTGAAAGGAAAAAGATGCATGGTGTTGGATCTCTTTTTGATCGCGCTTTAATTCTTACACTCTTTGCAAAGTACTTCAAGTTGTTTTTGTTGTGAAAGACGCTCTAACTTAATGTCCTCCTAATGGGTAGAAGAAGCCGAATACCAATCCCTGCCGTACGCAATTATAAGAAGCCTCAAACAATAACTAGTGAGGAAGAGTAAACAACGGACAAACTGAGGAAATATCTAAAAAGAAGAAGAAGAAAAAAAATGGGTTCAGGTTTCTCTTTGAACTGAAAACATTTCTGAAGCCGAAGCTTCGGTCCAGACCTAGTCGGAATACTGAAAAGCTCTTTTGTTAACATATCCAACCATAAAAATCCTGGCAGTAAAACTAAAGCTCCCCAAAAGCTTGATGTGCCAACCATAATTCAAGACAGAACCAGGAAATATATTCAAAGCTAGTCCGGCCTTGAATGGGCACCTAAGAATGGTGCAGAGCAGGCCAAATGTAATCAGGCTTTACAGTGAAAGCACACACTGAGTCTGAGGGAGAAAATGTAAGACATTAGGGAAACCAAAGAAAAGCAAATAGGCCAAGCAGACACACAAAGGGGCCTGCTTTGCATTACACACTTAAAGCATCTTGGCAGAGCCTTGGCTCTTATCTGTCACAGAACGTCCCTCTAAACAGCTTTGTGATTCCTTCAGCATCTTTGTGCCACATGAAAAAGGAATCTGAGGGAGATGATCTATCAGCTGAGGTCTTGTTCCAGATCAGGGTGTCTCTGCAGAAAGACGGCTGGCTGCGTGTTCTTCGCTTTCAATGTTAAGTCGCAACAAAAAAATTTTTTTCAAAGTCTAATTGTAATTTAATATAGATGGTATACATACAAAGATTCTCAGAAAGTTACATGCTGAGTGCACAAACTTTAAGTCCCTTACTGAAATATTAATTGGCTATATTGGATGAAATCTCCTCTCCAGTCTAAAATATTTTAAATTATTTAGAACTATTTTGAATATTTAAAGACTTCCTCCATAATCAACTCTGATCAGCTTCACTGTCATAGATTAAGAGAAGCATGCCCACAGCATGATGCTGCAACCACCACGTTTCACTGTGGGTGGTGCGTTCAGGGCGATTTGTGGCACTCTGCATGTAGGCCAAAACATTTTGGTCCCGTCTAACAAATGTTCTTCCACATGTTTCCTGTGCCTCCTACACGGCTAATTGCAAAAGGTATTTCTTTTATCAATGGTTTCCTTCTTGTCGCTCTTCCATAAAGACCAGATGTATGTAGTTCTCGTGTCAATAGATTCTCCCACCTGAACTATGGATCTAAGCAGCCACTCCACAGTCATCATGAGACTTTTTGGCTGCTTTACTAATATCCACAGACTGCCAAGTTCAGGTTGATTGCCATGTCTTGGTAACTTTGTAGTTGTCCAGAACTCTTCGTTTTGATGGATAATGGTTAGAACAGCGCTCTGTAGGTTGATGAAAGCTTGGAATATTACTTTATTTATGTAACTCTTTTCTAAACTCCTCGACAAATAGAAATCTCTCAGGCCTTCACAGAACAGCTTGAGCATTGTGCTTGAGCTGGATTTTATCTTAAGGTATCAAAGTAATGGGGGTGAATGCAAATGCATTTTTCTTTCCAAACCATGTGCCATTTTCATCTGCTTCACAATCATGAGGTACTTTGTGGCGATCTATCGCATAAAATCCCTATAAAATATATCTAACTTGTGGTTGTAAAATGACTAAGTGTGGTAAAGGGACATGTGCGGCGCTGTAACTTATGACATCATGTGGTTCATAAGTATCATATACCAGGATGTCGGTCTCTGCACGGCAATTCTCGTAGCCCTTAAATGAAGATGGCTGAGAAACCTGAACCGTTGGGCCCATTTTATTGTCCTTTTGAGGGCATTTATAGAAAGAACAGACATAAAGCAAATTTCATTTTCATTCTTGTGCTAAAAACGGCTTGAGCTTTAGTCCATTGGAGCAGGATGTGCAGAGGTGGCAATTGAGACATGGTGATCACGATCAAAGTCTTCCATAGAGCAAGTACAGAAAAGGGCAACGATGATTTAGCTCCGTTACTGGAAGATGACTTACATTCTGGGTGCACGGGGTTGCAGAGGAGCTAAGTGATCTCTGATGCGAGTTGCAGAGCTGAGTTGTGACCCGTCTCAGCAGCCCGACAGCCTCATAAGTAATCCCGTAAGACTTAGGGACGCAGGAAGTCTGAGAGTCTTATTTAAGCGGTCCGAAAGGAGGAACATCCTGAATGTTGGGGTGAATGTTGGGGCCTCTGCTCTGGACTCTACACCACATTCAGGCACACACTGCACCACATCACTCAACGGCAACGACAGTTTTCATCAATATTTTCAACAGTTGGTTAAATCATTTACATTTTAAACAAAATTACCTCAATAAATAATTTCTAAGAAAATATATGATGAAAGTTGTTTGGGAATCAGCTCTAGAGACCACTGGGTAGCACTTAAGTGCTACCCAAAAGGTGAAACTCTCGATTTACTGGCCAGTCTACGTTGGTCTATGGTATTGAACTCTGGGTAGTGACCGAAAGAACAAGACCGGGTGTTGTGGCTCTCCCTTACAGATAAGGTGAGAAGTTCAGTCATTTGAAAGGGACTCCACTGCATCTCCACATCAAGAGGAGTTAGCATGCCTCCTGGATGCCTCCCTGATGAGGTGGACCAGGTATGTCCCACCAGGAGGAGACTCAGAGGAAGACCCAGGGAGTGGAAAGTCTTGGTCTTTGTGCTTAGGCTGCTCTCTCTGCGACCCGACTCCCAGACAAACAGAAGATAATGGATGGATGGATAAATGCATCAAGATTCAGAAATTTCTTCTCAAACTCTTTCAGGCAATACAGGAACCCTGCTGGATCATCAGGGCTCTAGTTACATCACTTGTAGGATGACTTGATACAAATGACAATGCAGCAGCTGTATGAATCCATTCTGAACCCAATCCCCTCTGGTACCAAAGCCTGAGGGCATGCCCCGCCCTTCTGCCACGGGACCAGCAGGGTGTCTGCACAACCACTCTGTTATCCATTTAGTCTGGTGTAAACACAGGCAGATTTGAATAAACACAATTACAGATGATGAAATGTATCTATTAAAGTCCCATTTAGGACCCAAAACACCCAAGACAAACACGTATTGTGCATGTTCTCACGCACACTGAGGGAATTTCATCATCCTATTACAATCCTATTACATCCTATGAGACCTTAAACGGGTCAACCTCAGGCTCTGAGAAATTGATTATTTTCTCTGTGTCTCTCTGGATGATTCTATTCTGCTGAAAAGCCAAGCTGGATCCGAGGGTGTATGAAACCAATGAGCACGTATGAGGCCCTGCAGTGCACACGCAGAGTATTTTCTTTGTTTATCTGGAAAAACCAACAAGAGCGAGAATGAGCTCAGATATGAGTGGAAAAATGTTAGTCTTTAAGAGAACTGCAGGGCACCAAGCAGGGATGCAAACCATTCATGGAGTTACGATTAATTGTTGATGAATGTTTTATTGGATTAAAATTAGTTCCAGTTGATTAACTAACAACACCAGCTTAGACATTCTTTTGGTGTTGTCGTTTGGCTGCCACCCAGCAGAGAGCGCCGCCGGTCACCCTTCAGTTGAAAATGGCGGAGCCATACCAGAACGAGAAAGAGAAACACTCTGAACAGAGTCCGGAATGGGATGCAAAATGAACTCTATGCAGTTCTCTTTTGAAATATAAACACGTGAAGCTCTTTAGGTTTCACCTTAATAGCTCTGATTCTCCCGAGCTGCTTGACGGAGGAGCGTCAACTTCTCAATCACAAACTAGTGATGTGCTACGAAGGTGAAGATGTGATGACTGAACCGAAGAGAGGATAGCGCAGAAAACTTGTCACATGGAAGAAAAAAAAAACGTGACGCCAATAAGCAAGGCTGATTTTTTTATCGTTCGAGTAAAATGAACTTTGTTCTTTCATTCTATGAACTACTGACATGTCTCTGAAAGTCCAAGCAAAAATTTAGTATTTATTTGCAGAAAATGAGAAATGGTTAAAATAACAAAAAATATGTGGTTCTTTCAGACCTCAAATAATGCAAAGAACACAAAGTTGATATTAATTTAGAAACAACCATACTAATGTTTTCACTCAGGAAGAGGTCAGAAATCAATATTTGGTAGAATAACCACAAGGTTTTCAATGGGGTTCAGTGCAGTGGGCTTTTCATTTTTTTTCAGAGCTGCATTTTATGCTTTTCATCTTTTGTTTTTCTGTTAAGCAACGTAAGAGTTTTCCGTTCTGCTATATTATATATATACACTTATGTGTCTAAGCTTAATAATGTGAGAAAGCCACACTTTTCTGTTTGTTCAGTCAGTATTTAACACAGCAGACACAAAATATTTTTTTAAATTTAATGTCGTTTTTGTTTTTTAATTCAGCATATGAACATTTTTACTCTTTATGTTATGGAAAGATTGTCAGTCCTCTTGATACAAGAGAAAACTCAAGTTTTTCAGAAAACGTCCATTCAAGGACATAGGACCAGTCAAAGACTAGTCATAAAACCAATCAACTTTAGATTCACTCATTAATTGGTAACTCACGTCTTTAGCATCAAGTCAGCAGATTAGTATGAGTTGAATGTGGTGCTTTGGAGGAGAGAATGATGGATTGAGAACTTGGCTGTCCTGCAGAAGGAAGACAGTGTGGGGGGTTCATCGGTAGCTCACAGGGGGATCCATGGTGGTGTCCGTGCCTCTGCCAGTATGCATAAAGGTTCAGTGTGTGAGGGGCCTTACAGTGGCCCATTCTCTCCCTCCCTCTCTCTCTCAGCAAAGACATTAAATCAACAGACTGTCAGTCAGCAGGCAGAGGCCGCTTTAATGCGCCTCCTTATTCATACACTCCTGACTTTACTGTCGCTCCTAAACTCTGCAGAGCATTTGTTTAAATAAATCGTTTCAGATTCCACAAAATGTGCACTGCATCACAAAAGTGCGAAAAGACGGCACAGCGTGCACATGCGAAAAACTTTACAAGGCTGTGTTTGAGAGTGTGTGTGATCTTGTTATGAGACCTTCTTTACCTCACAAATTACAGGGGCTCAAGGACCAACAAGATCCCTCCCTTTTTAAAAGCCCCCTTTTCTGCCAGATGTTAACGTGAATGTTAAGACCGGACTGTGTGCATGTGAGCAAAGGATAGCGCAAAGTCCAAGGTGCACGGAGTCACTTCACGTTTGCGTGCCTGCACATATTTTCATCCCTCGCTTCAGACTCCTTTGCTTCATTACCAAACAACAAAAGTTTTTTTTTGAAAAAGCAGTGTGCGTGTGTGTGTATGCGAGCGAGCGAGCGAACATGTGTATTTGTGCGAGTGTGTGTCATGCAGCCAACATGTGGTTCAGATTTCCTCTGGGGCCACATGTGCAAAAACACAGCTAGCCAGAAAAGCTGGATCTCAGTGGGATCTGCTGCAGCCCGGCTGCAAAACGCTGAAATACAGGCGCATGCTTCTCCTCCAGAGTAAATATCTACATGCGTCGCTTTTATGTGATGCAAATGTTTATGTTTCGTTTTTTTTTTCTGGGCATTGTTATTAGTTTGTTTTATAGTTCATAGGAAATCAACCCCATCTGTGGCTTTGTATGGGCTGGTATGATATTATAAAGGCATATCAACTTTTATTAAACGATCGGGGGTTTCAAACAAATAGAAAAAAAAAACTGTTACAAGATTTATGTGCTTTTATTTTGAACAGAAAAGCAACAATCGGTTCTACTGATGCTGAAGTTGTATAATTGATGCATCAATCATGCTTCCTCTGGCCGATGCCAATAAGAGATTGTCCAATTAACGATTCCTTTTTTGACCACTTCAGTGTTCTGGCTATACTGTAAGAGGTATGGCCCCTTTACAGCCATAACTCGTGAAAGTGGAAAAATGTGCTGAAGGTTCTTTGATTGAGGATCAAGAACATCCTTATTGAAGTACTAATTTATTTATTGTCTTTACCAAACTAAAAGAAAGTGCGGTGAAGTACAGAGTGTTAGTTTTAAGTTAGTTTTTCAGTCCATTTAGAGCCAATAATAAACTAAAAACTAAACTAAAACTAACACCATATACTTTAATGCAATAGAGAAACTATCATTTAACTCTTTGCAGTGTTTCTGTTCACAAACCAAAAATGGCAGAAGTTATCGGTTTTGCTGGACTTTAATAGTTCTGACTATAATCTTAGTATAATGTTTTTTTTCAGTGGCCGTAATCCTCTTCTGTATTACTGCTACACCAATGTTATCTATATATTATATTTCTATAGAGCAAACATCAACTACATTTTGAATCAGTTTCAAGTTTGAATTGAGCAGAAATGTTTTTGCTGTTCTTCCTTTAGATGAACACAAGCATAACAAGCTGCACTTCTGTACTCTACGATCCACAGTCCACAGTCAGAAAAAATCTCCAGCTAGTCTAGAAATGTCTATGTCTTATCAATGTCCGTAGGAAAGGCATGAGAGAAAACATTTGCTTCTTTAAAGGTGTTGCGTTGGTTTTTAAAAATTTGGTATGCTTCGATACTGGTAACCATCACATGTGGCATTCACATGCTTACTATGGATACAACAAATTAATCAACTAATTAGTTGTCGATTGATGGTTTACTAGATTAAAAATAACTAAAAACATCCACTCAGACCTTCTTTTTGTGTTGTAGATTGGCCTCCATTCAGCAGAGGGCGCCGCTTAACATCGTTAAGCAGAACCAATCGAGGCAGAAAAAAAATATATATATTTATATATTTTTTTTTATTTAATTCAGCATAAGATGAAAATTTTTGCCCTTTATGATACAGATTGTCGGTCATCTCTCTCGACTGTAGTTGATTGATGAGATCAATCAACTTTAGATTAACTCATTCATATATAACTTGCATCTCTAATGCTTACCCATACTCATCTTGATTGGCAGCTTCTCCTTAGTGGCCGCCTCCACCAGGTGGCGTCGGACTTCCATCAAAGCCTCCTTGTGTTTACTGGTGAGCATCGTCTCCCACAGCAACCTCGCAGAGGACGACCTGAGAAGCAGACGAATTCAACACGAGAGCTTAGGGGCAAAGAAGAGTCACTGGTTTTTGTTCATCTTGGACACGATCGAGAGTTTGTCTTGTCATCAAACCAAATACTTTTTTTTTTTTTTTTTTTAAAACAAAGGGGTAGATGCAGAATGTTATCATGTCAATCTAACAGAAAACTCCAGTGTGCCAGCATTCGTCAGGCCCGGTCAGTGCCTGAAGCCAAACAGCTTGCAGACCAAGACACCCTCCATGGTGCCATCGCTGGGCACATCTCATTCCCTCATCTCATTATCCGCTAGGTTACAAAACAGCCTGATTCCCATCTTTGATTGCGAGTGATGACAGGAACCACATGCAGGGCTAATACCATCTGCCGCCAGCAAGAAAAAATAAAATGGTTCCTATGAAGCCTTATCATTGCTAAATTTGCAGATGACAGGAATTGCTCTTCAAAGCGGCCGGTGTCACACTTCAGGCACCAAACGCATTTCATATCTAAGTATTAATTTGTCTCTTTTCCAACCTCATCTGTTTAATATGCTGAGATTAGACCTAGGCCAGTGTCCTTGCTTCTGACAACTAGACAAAAGGCATGCAACAGTTACTGCTATGAGCGTATACCAAGGTTTCAAGAAGTAAGGGTTTCAAAACTGCTCAACATTTTCAAAGTCCTTTGAATGAGAGCAGAAGGAAACAAAATGCTGATTCTTCACCTCCCATTGCTGCATATGCTGCCAATCAGCTGGTTGAGGGAAAAAAAAGTCTCAAGCATTTCTCTCTAACCTACAAAAAAGACAAATTTAACACTTTGAAAGTCTTTCAGATGGCGAGAAACACAAAAAGAGCACTACCTGTCACTTAGAGTGAAGGGACGGTATTGAGGTTGTTGAAGTGAGGGTATTAAAAGGTCCCTTCAGCGTAGAAGACATATATCTACTACACAGAAGAAAAGTGAAGTCCTTGTCAGAGCAGTTAAGGGCGAACAGCTAGTCAGACTAGATTTGATATTTTAGCACTAATAGCAAAGTACAAGTGAAACTCCTCACCAGTCAATATTACAGTTAAGTCCAAAAGTATTTACTCGCAAATACACTCATTCTACCAATACACAGATCAGCAGGCAACTTGTGATTGCCCAGAGACACAATGGCAGGGAATCTAACCCACGACTTTCACATTGCAAGAAGACTTCTCTTCCCATTGAGCTGCAGTCTCTATGTTACCAATAAAGGTGTTTCTATTTATTCTTGATAAGGGTATTAAAAGTTTCTGCCATACCTTTTCTAGAAACTACTTACATAAAAGCTGTTAAATTATTATTGTTCTAAACTGATACACCTTTCACTGTCTACTTTTGCCATTTCCAATCCAAAACAAGCTTTTTGATTGGATGGAAATAATATATATATATATATATATATATATATATATATATATATATATATTTTTTTTTTTTTCCCCCCCCAATTCCAAATATGACAGCACAAATCAATTGCTCTTATTTAATTGGTGTTAGTTAAAAACAATCATGTCACGTGAAGCATCTTTTTTTCATTTCGATATATATTTACTGAAGTAAAAGCGTATCTACTAAAGGTTACGATACTGTGAGAACCTCACACTAACCCATGCCTACTAAACACATATGCACTCATGATTATTACTCCAACAATTCACCAGAAACTAAACAAAAGGAATGAGACAGAGGAGAAAAATTAAACCAAAGGACTCAGAAGGAGTGGAAGGAGACGGGGCATCGTTGACAAATCCACTGTTTTTCTTTTGCTTTCTTGTCTTTTTTTTCTAAACTTTGTTTTTTTTTTCTCTTCTCCCACCCCCACCACCCCCTTCCTCCACCTTCCACCTCATCCCACACGTCAACCACTATCA
>NW_015113136.1:165002-210618 GCF_001443285.1 Poecilia latipinna | reverse complement strand
TTTTTTTTTTTTTCCCCCCCCCCCCCCCCCGCCCCCCCAATTCCCCTTTCCTCTCGCCTTTTCTCCTTTCTAACTGCTGCCATGTGTTTAATATCAGATGTAATGTGTTCCAGACCTTGGGCAGGGGCTGGATGATGAGGAATGGGGCTCACGCTGGGACGCCCGCCATCTTCACACCAGAACTAGACACTGAGACTTGCAAACACAACGAGAGCCTGGGAACAATCCGGTTTAGAGTAAAACGTGGAGGAGACAAAAAAAGGGGACTTTACAAATCAGTGCGATAAATCCAGATTTGAATCAAACTTGACTTACTCAACATTAAATATGAGTTCGTAAACCAAAGCTGTCGGTCAAAAAGTACGATGAGGGATACAGGTTTGCCAAAACCCGTCTTAAGCTTTGAGTAAAGTCCCCCCCGACCCCCTGATTACACAAATCAGGAGGTTCCACATGTTTGTCATTGCTGGAATACCAGCAGCGTAATCTGACCGGGACGCATCGGAGCGGCCCGCGAGTGTGTTTGTGTTTGCGTGCGCATGCATCTGTGTGTTATGTTTGCACACAATCCCCTGCGTTCTGTGTTTGCTCTTGAAAGTTAGTGGGGCTCTGACAAGTGTGGGGAAAGAAAAAAAAAACAACACGGTTCTCATTTGCCACTCCAACACCCCCCCGCCCCCCTCCCAATCCCAACTCCTGTACGGCCATCAGTGTGGGTCGCCCATGCACCTCCTCCCACCTCCTCTGAGCCGACCGGCTGGATAAATGTGGGCCGCCCAGGTTGACATTGGCATGGTGTGAGACTGACTCCTTAACCAGCCCAGAAATCTTGTTGAGTAACAACTTTACTACGTACTATGAAGCGGGAATGAGTGAACTGGGAAGGGTGTGTGTGTGTGTGTGTGTGTGTGTGTGTGTGTGTGTGTGTGTGTGTGGGAATCTGCAAGCTCTAAATGCAGTTTCTCTCCTTAGTGGAACATAACCGAATCGTTTCTGTAGGGGGCAATCTTGCTCTTAACTTGTGCGCAGCATGGTGAACATCTCCCCTTTACCCCCCCATCCACATCTCCCCTGCTCTGGTTTTGCAGAGCCAGGCTGAGGCGGGTGTGTTAGGAGACTTCACCATAATGAGCGCCGTAGCGTTAAAAGGTTGTTACGAATCCGATGCCAGACCTTAACAGACAACACGGTCCCCTGAACGTGCCTCATATTGTATTTACAGTAGGTGATTGTTGAAATGAGGAAATGGGGCTGGGGGGTAGTGAGTACTGTTCCTGGCAGCGAATGATGCAGAAGGAAAGAATGCTTCAAGTGGTTCTTTTTTTTGTTATTTTTTTTTCTTTTAAGCTACTTCTGACTCAGGGTTATCCTTCATTTTTTAGCTCTTTTCATTACTTGCAAGAAACTGCACAGGAAATAAAGCAGCCACTGTGTCCTGGTGTAGATTTCTCCTAAAGTGCAACTTCTACCCTTCCTCTGCCCCGTTTCTATATCAGGATAGAATATCCCCAATGCAGTTTATCAGGGGGGAAGTAATAATGTACAGAACAGTTTCAGCACCATAAATAAAAACGGACCATATTCAGTTGCACTGAGAAAGTGGAAGCTATAGCAGAATAAAATCTATTGCAAATAACCTTAATAAAAACATTGATTATGTACAGATTATGCTACAGTTACTTGCTAAAGTCTTAGAAAACATGCATGTTTTATTGATAGTATAATCAGACACTGAAACAGTTGCTGAGGTTCTTTAAGGATGAACTTAGGAAGGTGTTTTATCTTGTTTATACTTTCCTACTCACTGTGAATAGGGAGATGATTAAAATAATGCAATTATTTCTCTAACTGTAGATATGGGGAAATTTAAAGCTATATTCTTGAAATCACTTCCTCAAACATGAATGGCATATTTGTTTGTTTATTCCCACAGTGCGACTCAGATCAATTGTTCTCCATGTCACTTTTAAATTATAACCCAGAGAAGGAGGAAGTCATCAATTATCATACTAATTAAAAGTTGCAGTAAATTTATAAGCTTGAAAGAGCAAAGCAATAAAATGAAACAAAAAAAAGTTCTCCATTTATTTCCAAAATATTATTATTACATATGAGAAAGTGTTTGCCCCCTTTAGACTTTTCTTCTGTTCTAAATCTGATGGCCAGACATCCTCTCTCAAGACTTTTTGGTGGAAGAAAAAAAATTACTCCAGCGTTTTAGGGCCATTGTAGATAGAAAAAAGAATATAGGAGTACATTTCTGCCAAAAAGCTGAGAAATTTTTAGATTAATCTCACAAATGTTCCAAAAAAAAGTGGATATTTCTGGGTTTGAAAAATCAAAAATTTGCCAGAAAAAAATTAAGATTAATCTCAGAAATATTCTTAGAAAAACTTTGAAATTTCTGAATTTGAAAAGGCAAAGAATTAAAACTTTTGAAACTAAAACCCAAAAGTTTTATCTAGAAAATTTCTGAGATAGATCTAAAAAAAATATGGGTTTTTGGCAGGAATGTAATCCCTTTTTTTGAGCTCCACCAATTACAGCAAGTTCCTCACATCTTGAAGCAGGAAAACAGTCAAATCGGTCCACAGAATATCTTACCAAAAGTCATCAAGATGTTTTGCGGCAAACGTGAAAATCGAATTTGGTCGAGCTGTTTTTGTTTTTTTTCTTTGTACTGGAACACAATAATATATACACTTTTACTAGCTTATTGAAACTAGTTTATTGATCAAGACGGCATGCAATCCACTTCAATGAGACTGAAGTAAAACAATACTGCAATGAAGGTTTCAATGTATTTTTTTTTTTTTTACAAATTTAAAATTGAGAATATTTATATTGTTTAGGTATCATTCTGTAAGTTCTGATTTGCATTTGTTTAGCTGCTCCGTAAGATGTCTTTCACAAACTATTCTCCAAGAACTGGTCTTCACAATGGAACATAACGCTGCTTTCGCTGATACCAGAAGAAGCCTAATATTGCACAACTTTACAAGATCAGCTTTGCTTTCTGGTCTGTTACTTCACAGACATTAATGGTAAAACCAAATAAATAAATAAAAAGTGGTTGGTTTCTTGCAAACATGTAAACATTCTCCTACAGGAAAACACAAATCAGAGCAGAGAAAGGGAGGACATTGAAGCAGAAGGCCTGACCTTGACTTTCAACAAATGAACGCAGCACAACAGAGTGTGAAGTATGAAGCGAAGAAGAAGAAACGCATCAAAAAAGGAAATGTCACTGGCCAGTTATCATTCCTCGAGTCGTAGGTCACATTTTCAGCAGATTAGCGCATTCTTAAGTGGTTATAGAAAAAAATGGACTTTACGTGACAGCATGCTGTTTACAGGTCTGAATACAAGCTCTTTGTGGAAACTGAGGACGTTTTGCCAGGCTGGATACATTTTCTAAAGTGATGTCATTTAAGCCTGCTCTGACTCATGCACAGTATGCTGCAGTAAAGTTAGAATGACCTGACATGGCTGTTCAAGCTTATGATTAACGTGAATTTGACATGAAAACCAGCTAAAAGTATGGTTTTGACCAAAACAGCCAGGTAATATGAAAGAATGCAAGAAATATATAATGTAAAGTGTGCAGAAATGCATAAAAATTCAGAAAACAAATTCCTTTAAGAGACATACACCAAAGACAGTAACTAATCTAAAATAATAATTAGTTAATTACGTTGACCTTGATCTGTGGAATCGAAACGAAAACATCCATACAGCTGACTTGGTAGGCCTGTCACAATAACAAATTTAGCTATTGCAATAAACGATCATATTGTTGTTTAGAGACAATTTTCAAGTAATATAATGGCATAATAATGCAAGAACACATTCTGAAAGAGCAATAAACTTTAAATTCTAATGAATACTGGAACAGGAAGACATTTTGAACATTCAAAATCAATAAAACGACAAATAAAATGCATTATGAAGTCTCTGTAAACAATATTGTCCTTAAAAAAAGAGCTAGGTGAGACCAAAGCACCAGACTAAAGACTTATCATCCAGTTTTTGGTAGAAAGAGAGAGAAAAAATAAAAACGATAAATCATGCAAATGTAAATGATTGAGTTTGTTTTAATTTATCATACAATTAACTGATTTATTGCTTTTTGTGACAGACTTATGTATTTGTACCCCTTTAATTTTTTTTTAGGTTTTCACACTTTGCAAACAAAAATGTTCATGAGATTGTATGATAACCCAACACAAAGTAGAAAATTATCGTAAAGCGGAAGGCTAGACGTGTGGCGCTAAATACAGAGCAACCCCAGAGGAAAAAAATCATTTTGAGGCTGCAGGTGACCTGAAAAAAGGTTGAGGTTCACTTTCCAGCAGGACAGCAACTCTTTACACAGTGGCAAAGCTTCAGCGAACTTTTTTTTTTAGATAAAAGTAATCCCATGTGTTAGACTTTGTGCCAAGACTTTGAAAACATAATTTCATCCAATCTGAAGGAACTTAAGCCCTTTTGAAAGAATCAGAAGAAGCATTGAATCGGGATAGCTGAATGCATACACATGCCACACTTTTCAGATTTTAGTTGAAAATCTGTTTGCAAACTACGCATCATTTTTCCGCCTTACAGTCGAGGGCCTGCGAATGCGTCGAAGTTTGCTGCTGCGATGTGACAAAAGCACGAGGGCCATGAACACTTCTGCGAGGAGCTAAAGTTAGAAATCATTTTTTTGCAGCAACGGCAGATGGGTAAAACATGTGGCAACATGAAAGGATGAGGAAGGAGGTGCAGTAATGTTGGACCCCTCTTCCTCTCATGTGTCTTGGCTACTTTACCGTTTCATCTGAAATCCATCAGCAGGCACCCGCTCTCAAGGAAAGGGGCTGGAGAAAGCAAAGTAACATCTTCAGGGGCGCTTTATCAACATACTGAATAAATCTGCGCAAACCTTTCCAAAGGAGAACATGTGCTCGGTAGTGCAAATCAAATCGCAGCTGCAGAGGACGGCACATAAGACAGAATAGGTTACGTTATCTCCGTCTCGATGGGAACACGGAGTACAAGATGTTCAGGTGAAAGTAATCTGCTTGATTTATGTACTGAGGGTTTCAGTTAAAGACACCTTCCAGGTTGGAGGAGGGAGAGCGGGATTGGGCGGGCAGCCAGCCAAGAAGAAGGCTGAGGAAACTTTGCAAACAAATAAAACATAAACACAGGAACAACGGGGGATGCCCTGGCTTAGCTGGTGACCGCACACGCTAACAGGAGACGCAGCTAACGACCAAGAAGGCTGAGGTGAACACGAGGTGATGATGAGGCAGCAACAGCTGAACGAAGCTGTTAATATCTTTAACAAATACGTGGCCTGCAGTTGCAGCACCTGTTGATTTTCACATGAAAGATCAGGGATGATCCAACATGCGCCAGGCATCTGCAGCTGCTGTTGACCTGGGCAACAGAGGAGGTAAACGTGTTGGAGAAAAGTCGAGGAATGGACATCATACAAGAAGGAGTTGGCCCAGAATTGGTCAGTTACTAGCCTGGTCAATGTTTTTCTGAGCTATTTCGCTCGTTTCTCATCTCTTTTCATTGCTTCATCTGGAATTTCTCCCATTGACTTGGACTTCTGCGGTAGAGTTTCAACAGGGCCAATCAGCGAACAGGAGTTGTGAACGATGCTTTCTTCACCGTTTAAGAATTGCAGTCGGGCTGAGGTTTTAGCAGCCAGACTAAGTGAACAAAGAACAGAGGAAGTGTACAAAGCTGGATATTATCAAGCTCATTATAATTTACTACGTGATTAATGGATTATTGTGACAGGCTTACAAAGAGACTGTTTTTTTACCAGGCTAGTAAATTATGAGGTCAATGAAACAAGAAGCTTCATTCAAGTCGTTGCTGAGTAGGACGTTCGAGCAAGCTGCGTAATGGGCTGGCCTTCATCCTAGACGTCGTCTTTGGTCAAAATTAGCATCCTTTGTAGCACTGGCGTTCAAAAGTGCTTGTCCTCTCTTCAAACAAACCTGCTACTTTATGGAGTGCTTCTTATCCACTCTGTATAACACACATTGTAAGCATAATAACAGAGCTGGGTTGCCAATGAATAACTTCAGTGACTTAATTCAGTTGTTTAAGCCACTGTTTCATGTCTAAGTAGAAGAAAAACAACTACAGCACTGTTGGGAACCACAGCCGAACCAACCCAGTCGCCTTTCTCATCCTCTGTAGCGTCAAAAAAACAAAACAAAACAAAAAGAAAGCGGTCAGCTATCCACGAGTGTCTTTCATTTGTTCCATCCTTGCCACACTCGACTATCTCTGTTGTTTTTGTTCCTTTTCCCACATGAACTTTCTCTAAATAAAATAAATTTTTTTAAAAAATCAGGAACTTTTTGTTTCCCAGCTAAGACAGAAAAAGGTGTTTTTCCTCCTTCTTGGTGGTACGGAGGCAGGATATGCAGGCTCGATTTATGGAGAAGATTTTTTTTTTTTTTTTAATGGCAGGGTGGGGTCAATGTCTGTGTCTGGCTCCCTTCTCAGCAGTTCCTGAGGGAGACCCAGAGCACCTCGGCCACCCATGCTCTGCTCTGCCCACACTGCACACGCTCCAAGATGGACAAATGACGGGTCTGCGGGGTTCAGCTGGAGACTGGGGGAAACTCTGTGCCCTCTGCCAATGAAACTCAAAGGTCCTAGTCTGGATGAAAAAAGTGGCTGTGAAGCCAAGCACAGCAAATTACACAGACTGGGCTGGCAGGCACCTGACCACAAAGATAGACACACACACCCACCCACACACACACACACACACATAGATTAAAAGAAAAAAAAAGAAAACTTCCAGTGCCACTTTCTTTGCACAGTTTGAAAAAAAAAACAACATACACCTTCTGATTGTATTTACTAATTAAAAGACTATCTTATGGTGGAAGAGAACAAAATTCATCCATAAGCAAAGTGTGTGCATGTGCAAAACCTCTCCCACACACACACATGCACACACACAAAAAGCACACTTTCTCTCTGGCATGATCACTGCAACCACAGAGTGCAAGTCAGGTTGTAGGATTTGGCATATCCTCACCAGGTTATGAAAGAGAATACAACAGTAATTGCAAAAGTAACTGTGGGGTCTCGCCTGCAGAGCTAGAGTCAACAACCACCCACAGAATGTTTAAGACACGGCGATCTAGAAAAAATATCCTGGAATTACCGAGGGAAACATCATACAAAGAGGGTCAAACTAAGCCCGCACCTAATATTTAAAGGTTTAAGATGGTCTACACTCAAAAACCTACTAAAAATAGACTTGCAAATCGTTGGGTGTGTAAACATCCAGCAGGAGGAAATTCATTTTCTGGGGCCAAAAAGGGGCTCCTGTTGTTCATAGAGATCAAATCTACCAAGAGAAAAAAAAACAACAAAAAAAAAACATTCCCCCTTAAGGAGTTGGGGAAGGGGATCATATAAAATATTGCGAATGAACACCTTCAAACTCGTACAAAAGCAGAGCGTCGGCTTTGCCATGCTGGAGCGATCAACGTAAACGGTGCCTGTGGCGAGCGGCGCACTGAGAGGGCACTTAAATCTAGCGGGAACTGGCCGGTGTTCTTTCTGACTCGGCCTCCGCAGCACTTCAGCGTCTGAAGCATCTGTGATAAGGCTCGACTGGCCCATCTGCTCTGAGATAGCACTGGCAATAACGCTCCTGCTGATCGGCTCCAATCTGCACTCCACACAAACACTTCTGATTTGTTTCTGTGCTATGCAGCCAGAATATTAACAACGACCACACTGGGTGTGTTTGTAGGTAGTGGCTGCCTGGACGCCATCGGACACTTAAGAAAGTTTTAAATGTTAAATTATCACAAAAAGGCTGAAAACGGTCATTATTCTCTTCCTGAGGTTTAAAGTAGTTTCAGTGAGATTCCTCAGACAGGTTTTGTGAAGCAAGAAGAAGGGCATCCGTATGTTGCTCTGCGCCGCCCACTTTAAACAAAACACAAATCCGCATATTTGAGATGTTGTTTTATTAACATATATTTTTATCACTGAAAACGGAATGTAACGGGTTAAAAATTTAAATAAATTCTGACAATTTATGGAGACCTCAAGCTAAACGCATTTGTGAAAAATTAACTTTTGCATAATCTTTTTTTTCCTCCTCTGCCTTTTCCCAGTGCTAAATCCAAACATCCAATCAGAGGCAGGAGGACGGTCTTAATGCTGTCAATCACAAACTCGTGTGGTGCTGCTCATTCCCCCTTGCTCTCTGCTAAGCTGCAACTAGCATAACTCGTTATGAATGCTCAGTCTAGTTAGCACGATGTTAAATGAACTGAACTTATAAACTACTTTTCCAATCATTTTGACCACTCAAAGCACTTTACACTAGAGTCACATTTACACTCACCAATGCACATTTGTGCACCAATACGCAGATCAGTCTGGTGGCAGCTGAAATCAAACCAACAACCTTCTCCTCACAAGACGACTACTCTACTCACAGAGCCACAGTCGACATAACAGAGAAGACAGTTGCTGCAAGTTAAATCGGCTAAAAGCTTTCCTTAGAGGCTACAACCTACAAATAGGAACAAAATTCACTGTTTTTTTGTTATGTATAAGCCTTTGAAACATCACCATGGTTACAGTCAATCCATTGCAGCTCCAGCCACCACACTTTTCCTCCAAGTCAAAGTCTTTTCCTCTAGCAACCACATAAAGGCCCGAAGCCCGACTGGAACACATGATGTAGGGCTAAACGCTGCCATCAACAACAGCCCCACCGCAGGCACTTAACACATGCACCTGCCCAGGCAAGAGCACGACGACTGGCACCCCATGCTGGTCATGTGCTGCTTCATTCAGTCACAGAGGTGCAGCTTGGGCTGCTGAATTCTATTTTCCGCCCCGGGCAAGCACACATGTGGCCAGTAAATTATAACGTGTGGTTTGGTTCGATGATTAAATCGGATTATTCTTCTGTTGGGAATTGGTTAAGGCAATATCTGCCATGAACTCCTAAACATAACTCATCCTGGGTGGCACTTTGACCACACTGACAAGATGCAGACGACTAAAAGAGACGGAAAAGGAAAAGCTGCGTCATTAACGGGCCTGAACTGTATGTTTAAAAAGTGTTGAGAAGATAAGAGGAGTAAACAGTCATACACAGAGCATCAGAGCTATGCATAGATAAACTTTCCTGCTTTTGGCTGAATTTCAAAACCAGATTTATTTCATATATGATAAATGAGATGCTAACCATACAGGAAAAAACCTGTATCAGGGTTTCTGCAGGTTGCACCAGCTCAAATTTAACACTTTTTAAAAACCGTTATGAATGAAATTTAAGACCTGTACTATGAGAAAAAAGTACAAAAGAAAATTACATACTTTATATTGTAGTAGTGCCAAGCTTTTTTTTTTTTTGCACAGAATGCATTGCGATAGATTTACACTTACCCATGAGAAGCAAAAAGCTAGCTCGCTAACTAGCAAGGGTATGTTAGCAGCTAAGCGGTCTGTGTGCGATGCGACTCCAACATTTGCCTGACAGAAAAGTCCAGCGAGAAAAATAAACTACATTGTATATATGAGAGTAACTAGCCCTGTCGCAACACAATTTAAGACCTGTGATTAACATAGTTTAAAGGTGAATTTAAGACACTTTAGATGCATAAATTTAAGATTTTTTTAAAAGACTTTTTAAGGACGCGCCTGTGCAACCTGTATATTTTGGTTCATTTGATATCAGAAAATTTGGGGGAGGGAGGAAGTACATTTACTGACCACTTCATAAGAATTATTCAAACCCCTTGGACTATTTTATATTTTGTTCCATTCTGAGTGTGCGTTTCAGGGATTTCCATGGGAGAAAAATATAAAAAATGTTTCTTTGAAAAATAACAACAACAAAAAAAATCTGAGTTGGAAAGAAATTAAATTAAATAGAGATAAAAACGATCCTTAAAGAAATAGTTGCAAGGGGGAAGACGTGCTTCTTTGCAAGTAGGGAAAACTTGCTTTTTTTTTATTTGCCACAAGTACTGTACGGGTCAAATGAGACCAAAACTAAATTTTTAGCCCACATGCAAAACATGATGACTGGGAGAAAACCTACTCTGCACACCATCTCTGCATGATGATGCAGTGGCGGCTACATCATCATGCTATATATACAGATAGAAACACAAGGGATTGGTTTAGTCCAGACCTTTATTTGTGGCGTGATTTTAAAAGTGATTTTTCAGAGATGCTCTCAGTGCTAGTTTGCAAAAACGAAAGGGCTTAATATTCAGGATGTACATGTGCAAAGTTGGAAAAATGTAACTGCACCAAAAATACTGACTTATGGGTGGGCAGAATATACACACATGCATCCTTCTGTGTTTGTCTCTACCACATAAAATGCCAATAAGATGCGTTTAAGTTTATGGTTGTAACATAAAACATGGAAAGCTTTCAGTGGGTATCAACACTTTTGTGGGAGAATGTTTGTGTTTCATTTCTCCTTCTGTTTATTCTATGCAACAGCGATTTCACAATGAATCTGATAAAAACATAATAAATTTGCATATTTTACAAATTGAAAAGAAGGTGAAATATTTACTGGCAGCGAACCTTGAGATTCTTCTCAGTCTTTTAATTTTCAAACACACAAAAAAAATGGACCGATCAGAAATGAAACAAGACGAAACATGATTATGGCTTGGCAGCTTTTTATTATTTATTTATTCTAAATATAAAACTATAGTTTAATGTGGTACTCCTTCCCTGGAAATCTAACAAGTCACCTGCTAATTGTCGCCCTCTTCGTTAGACGATGTGGTGATTAACTCTGTAATCAAATCCCTAAAGTTAATGACAGAAATCATGCGAAAGGACTGGAGCTTCACAGCAATCACACAAGGATTGTTAGAAACCCAAGTAAACTGGAAGGTGAAATCAGCTCTAGCTTTAATTAAAATCACAGAAAGTGGTGAAGATGACGATCACATTTACAACTATCAAGGCTTCTTAAAGAATTTAATTTGTACAAAGTTAGTTAAAACTGGCTGCTCATCTGCATAAAAATTAACTCCATGAAGATTTCCAGTCTGCTTTTAGAGTTAATACAGACACTTTATTTTGATAATAATATTAAGGTAAAATGATATTAAGGCACACAACTGTTATTTTGGAGGTTTGATTTATGTGTCTCTAACTAGAGGGCCATATCAAAAGACTTGGTGGACTGGATTTGGCCCCCTGGCCTTGAGTTTGACATATATCCCATTCTCCCATTGGGTGACATAATCACAAAACACCCAGGTTTATGTGTCTGAGTTTCTGAAAAGCAACTTGCCCTACAGAATTGTCTCAGAGGTATAAAATCTGGAGTGAAAAATAATTGTTTCCCCTTAAATTCGGAGAAAACTAAAGTCATGTTGTTGTTTCTGAAAAGCTCCCTGATTCAGTGACCAGCCATAAAGTGCAGTGGAAAGAACCTCAGGGTCATTCATGACCATGACATTCATTTTTATTACACACATTAAACTAGACTCTCAAGCTAACAGCTTTACAGTGTTTTTGTTTTATGGGATTTAAAACCACCTCTGTAATATCTATCTATCTATATATATATATATATATATATATTTTCATCAACTTCCCTCTGTAAATGAATATTTTATTGCAATTTCTGTTAGCAATAAACAGAAATTCCTCATTCCGCTTTCTTATTTTAAGTTCTGTTTGAAAAGCGCGTTAGGGAAAAAAAAAAAAAAGGACGGCTGAACTCAACTTACTGGTTCTGAGCAAGACAGCCAGGGGCCACGGTGTTCTGGGAGTGAGGAGTTCTCTGTACACTTGTGAGTTCCAACATGTCCACTTGCACATCAGTCACGTGACCAGGCAAAGGGTCAAGCACGGTAAGAATCTTTTCAGCCAGGTTGTCACCGTGATGGCCGACAGCCCCTTTGTGAATAAAGAAAGCACAGAGTGAGCGCACACAGAAAGCTTTTAAATGATGCATTGGTCTGTGCGCCGTCAGTCGCAGCATTATGAACACTGACAGGTGAAGTGAATCATGCATATCAGGTAGCAACTGAACTAGGGCTGGGCAGTCATTGTATCGTTTGTCATTTATCATGATAAATTTCTTATGATTTTGATTATCATTGGCATGATAGATTAACATGAATGATGTTTAAAATAACTGTTCACATTGTAGGATTTTGTTTTTACCATTTTCTCTGTTCATTCAATGGAAGCATCAATAAATATTAGTACATTTGAAAATATGATAAATGTAGTTACTGTTTGCAGTTTAGTGATACAAATCACAGTTCATGTGTGACTGTTGTCCTAAAGAGGAGTAATACCAAGAGGAATGTTTTTTGAGAGCGGCATTTGTGTTTGTGGGGCTATAATAGCTGTGACACACATTTACAGTCATACATGTATCTTAAAAAGAAGTAATGAATAGTTTGTATCATTACTTTCATTGTTATCACGATAAAATATCGCGATAAAAACTTAAGTCCATATTGCAACACACCCAAAACTGAACATCTGCTCTTTTAGAAACGAGACAATGGCCAAGTGAGGAACCAGGAACAGGATCATGGCTTAATTTTGGCAACTTGGGGACCAACCCCATTATACTGGTGGTTGTAATGATGTCGAAGATCAATACATAGCTATTTTTTAAACTGGACAGACATGAATCATAACTTTACTGAAGTCTAAGTGTATATTTAAATAAGGAAGAAGGTGATGATTATGAGATTACAGAACTGCTTCCAAACAAAACCTCACCTGTAAGATCCATTGTTCGGTCTATAAAGATGATCGATGCTTTATTAGGAGCAGTCTTTCTTCGGTTTTTCGCCTGATTGTGATTGGCCAGTTCCCCTGCGATGATGCGGCTCATTGGCCCCACAGCAAAACTCTCTTCCCTCATCCCTGCAGCCTCAAACATCGAGTTTAACGCCGAAACCAAGCTTTTAATTTCAATCTGCAGCTCCACCGGAAGCGAATGCCCATCCAGGTCATTCAAAGTGCCAAATCTCTTCTTCTCCGGTCGCTTTGCATTGATGCTCTCCAGGTCTGCTGGGAGCAGGGGAAACAGGTGAGCAAACGGCGACGCCACGATCAGCTGCTGCGACACGTGGGCGAAGACCACAGGAGAGTGCAGGACCTCTGCCGTGTAGTTCATGTTCCCCATCCACTCGCAGAGCTTCTCCTCGAACTGCTCAAACACGGGGAAGCCCTCCATTTCTGTGGACACGTTGTTGGCGAACAGGTGCACGGAGTGGGGGACAGCGGTGAAGACGACGCAGTACTGAAAGTGACTGAGTGATATGATGTCTTTTATGATGTCCACCGTCCTCCCCTTTAACAAAGTGCTCACCACGAACACAGCTTTGGGCTCGTTCTCACCGCACGCTTCGAAACTCGAAAACTGCTTCACGTTCCTGGCTCCCGCTTGCAGCAAGGCTGCAGCCCCTCCGCTCCAGTGGAGAGCCTCTGCACACCTGTCATCCATAAAAACCACGGCTTTCTTCACTTTCGCGAACACCTTCTCCCACATTAGGAGCGGCAGCTGTGTGAAAACCTCTGCGGTTGACATTTTTGCTCATAAACAGCGTCGGTCAGTTGTAAATAAAAGGAAGAATCATCGGAGATGTCACAAAACAAGTTACTCCAACAAACCAAAACACACGTCTCTTCGAGGTGACGTGGCAGTTGGGCGTCGCAGAGTTTAAACGTCACCCAAACGTTGCCATAGTGATAAAGCAGCGCCCAACCGTTGGAGGTGTTGAGTAAATATATATATATATTTGAATGTGTTTTTAAAAGTGTCGTGTCTCCACAAACAAAAACACAAACCGAAGAAACGACAAATTTACAAACGCAATATTTAATTATTGCATTTATTTTTTTAAAAAAACAAACGTTAAACGTTTGCTTTATTGGAAAATTAAGCGGTTAAGATAATTACAGTTGGTTATCACTGCGCGTGACGGCTTTCCTCGGGAACAGCAGTTTACATAATCCCTAAATTTACATTTTTACAATTTTTTTTTTATTTACAAGCTTGCAGGAAGAAATACAGTGATCATTTTAGCAATTTATTTTCTCCTAAATGTTCTTTTGGGATTCAGAATACATGGGTCCTGATGAAGACGACGACCCGTTTCAATGTAGCTAAGTTCAAAATTGCTACATTTCGTTATTTTATAACGTTATGGTCAGTTATCAGACTATAGGCTTCCAATGACATGTATGTTTGCGTTTCTTTTAGGGACATATGACAGCCATGACAAGGAGACAGAAATTTACCAGAGTCCTCATAGGTATGTTATTTATAACAGCAGCAAACAAGACACTATTTATATCAACACTATCACAAGAAAATATTCAGAAGCCAGTCTTCTATTTTCATTCTGTATGCGACATAGATGATAAGGTATGAAATATATGCTTTATTATAGTGTGACAGCAGCAAAGCGACTATCAAAGAAAGTACGTTTACACAAAGATAGATTATTAAACAGAACAAAATAAAATTATGTACAGGCAAAGTAATGTGCAACTGGGTAGGTTAATTTTTTTTTTTAAAAATGATAAAAACCAGAAAGGCAGAGATGTGCAGATACCAGGAGAAATTGTATTTAAAATAAATTAAAACTGTGCAAATACCAACCTGCATATGAACATTTGTTGAGATTGTTGGGAGCTGTAAAGTCTTACAATGGAGTGGGATACATCGTCCACCAATAATGTTATTTTAGCCCCTTAGTCCTCTGTCTCCCACCACCTGCTGCACAAAGCTGGTTTTCCTGGTGAGCTTATCTGAGTGCTTCCTTTCAGCTGTAGATAAGCTACCGCTCCAACACAGAAGATGGCTTCCATGCCAGTTTTGTTCAGGATATAACATCTGTTGCTCTAGAATTACCCCATAATTAACTCCATCCATCTTCTCATCAATTTTAAACATCTCTGTCTTTGCTGATGAATAGCATCCTCACAGCAAAATAGCCACCACCATGTTTCGAATGGTGCGCAGTGTTAATTTTCAGCTTTGGTTTCATCTGCATGGCTTGTGGAAATCTCCGAATGGGACTTGTATATAAAATAGTAGCAAATAGTATATATATATATATATATATATATATATATATATATATATATATATATATATATATATATATATATATATATGTATATATATATACTACCCAATAAATTACATTAAAGTCTCAGCATGTAACCTGTCAACAGATTTGTAGGATACTTTTGGAAGTCAATCTATGATTTTTTTATTATTTTTTTTATTAAAAGTTTGGAATGAAAACATTTAGACTTTTAAAAGTATTTTGTGTAATTTTATTTTCTATTCTCATTCTTAATATTTTATTTTCTGACAATCACACCTCAGTTTGTCAACTTTTTTTTATAACTCTTATCACCTTTTTTCTGGTTTATCTCAGGGGGTTTTTTTCTTTTACAAATGTAGCTATTAATCACTCTCAATTATTTAAAAAATAATAATAATTTGACAAATTATTATTCGTCAACAAGCTTTCAAGTTTAATCTGATAGTAGTATAGATGTGACGATGATGCCATAATAATGACATCTTATTGCTGCATGGAGACAAGGTATTCAGGTAGAATGCAGTGTTCCGCCTGCGTTAATGACCGCGATCATTACAGTTTCACACAGTACATGTGACGGCACAGTGTGCACCGCCTGTAATGTGCCGTGAAGTCAGCCTATTGGAACGTGAATGGATATATCATGCTCATTAAATCTACTGCCAGGGAAAGAGCGCTTGTTTATGTGCTAGAAATATGAATGTAACCAGTCGCGCAAGCGTAGCATTGATTATTCCTGTGGTTGGCTTTACCCCTCAGATTAAATGGAGCATGGAGTGCCACTGAAATTGCATTTGAATTTGTTATAGGAATGATATACTGTGTTTAAAGTGCAAGAGCCTTATTTGTTGTTGGTTGAAATTAGGCCTAATTGGCTGAGGCTTAGGATGCAAAGTGAAAACTGAAACGTGATCAACAATTTAAAATAGAAATGTAGAGTTTTTGATAGATTTAAAAAAAAAATTGTACTAATTATAGAAGAAAGATGTAAGACTTGTAGAGAGGCAAAAAATAATTGTGTTTCTGTTGTTTGAAGGGAAAATCCAAAACCTCTCGTTGATGGGCTGGGTCAGTGATAATGGAACTGCTGATGTTTCTAAAACTGCAGTGTTTTTTTGTTTTTTTTTTTGCCTCTAGGATATATGTATGAACCTGCATTATTTGTCAGGAACCCACTTCTGTCAAGGTGTTGCTTTGAGATATACTTTCGTAATGTTCTGGAGAGGAGGCGCAGTGCATTAGCCCTCCATTTCAAAGCACCATTTGAAATGGGGCTATTAGCACTCAGCTCAGTCCAAAGTGTTTGTCTGAGTTCAGGTTATTCTCATAATGATGCAGGTAACAGCGGCATCAATGTGATTTCTTGCAGCTCTGAGCAGTTACCTGAGAATCCTGAGTCCAATTCTGAAATAAGGACAGATCCAGTTGGTATGTAGCCTTTTAAAATTACTTAAAAAAAACGAAACAAGAAACATGCATGTTTAAGAAAAGAAGCTATCTTTATCCAGTCTTCAAACATACATAGAAGATAAATTTAGTTTATTTGTGTTTTATTGTTTTGATTGTTTTATTTCTAAAATATTCATTATATTAATGAATAAATAAAAAATAAAATAATATATTTATTCCTTAGCATTTTAACTAAAAAAAAGTATATGCTCAGCAGTTGTCTTTATTAATGTATTTAAAAAACAAATGTGAAAATGTTTATCAGGCTGTAAAAAAGAGGAGGACGAAGATGTGGTTCAGAATGTCCAGGAAGTCAAAGAGCCAAAGCAGGATGTGGAGCCTGTAGAGGAAAAGCCATGGAGGAAGTCTGGTAAATTGTTATTAGTTAACGTACATAATCTGTAATCTCATTTTGTGTTTTTTTTTTCACCATTCAAATTAAGACTTCTTAACTGTTTCTTTTATGTTTAGGGGCTGATATCACGGATTACTTTAACTACGGTTTCGATGAAGAAAGCTGGAAGGCGTACCGTATGAAGCATGCTAAGCTCCAAGCCTTCCAAGCACAACATATCGCTAATGCCATGGTAAGAGTGTGTGTTATCAATATTTAAAAAGAGAACTGTCCTTTTATGGGACAATACAGACAGACAGAGGGCAGATATTGACATTGGTATTTCTGCCTGGGTTCAAGAGGGAGCAAGCTAAATATGAAGTGGAGGTGATGTGTGATTCTTCTAACTCAGGCAGACCATCTAGGAAATCCTGCAGGTCAGTAAGATGTTTTTTACAGCAATTATGGGGACATGGCAAAATAAAGGTCTTTCAACAAAAGAAGTACGGATTGGATTTGTAAAAGAAATGTATGAAATGGAGAGAATTACTTCTTTAATGAATTATATAATTATTTATTAAAAATCAGAAGAAATGGAATACATTATTTCATTCATACAAAGGACAAGTATTTGCATCGGAAACCAAATATCGTAATTAAGGAAATGTAAAGACGAAATGACATAACCTTACTTTTTTTTTGTCTTATTTTTGTCCATTTAACATTCTTCATCCTTCATATTCGCCATATATCCTGTGTCTGTGCAACTTATCTGTATTAGCTGATTCTACTTTAGTGCATTCTATGTGCAATAATTGAAAAAAAAAGTTCAAAACCTAATATTTGTTGTTATATATCACCCAATACTGTTTTGTTTACTAGCCATCATCAATACTAAAATATATAAAATGTCCTTTAGCTCGATCGTTAAAGAAGATACTCACCACAGGCCTGACTGTCAGGATGGACTGGACTGGCAGGACGCGTTATTTAATTAAAGATTCTTGATGATGTTCTCAACCATGGGCAAGGTTACCCTTCAGGGGAGGTCATGTAAATCTGAGCGCTACGCGGGGTCACAGATCTAACCCACTCAGTTTGACAGAGCAGGACCAGAAGGGCTGCAGGAAGTCGCTCTGCAGCGTGCTGCAGACTCACGCAGCCCAGTCCTGCACATGATGTGCTTTTCTTAACATTTAGCAGTTACATCACATTTTTGCATATTTAATTCATAAAAATATTGAAAAAGAATATTTTTACAGCCTTCTTATTGGAGCAAAGCTCTTGCTAAACTGTATGAATTTCCTTCAAAGATGAAAAGAGACACCAAGGAGCTGGAAACTGTTCATTAATGAGCTGCCATTGGATATAACTGTTACTCTCCTTTTGCATGTGTTTCTTCCTCTCTCTCTCTCTTCCTCTGATTAAGTTCTAGTGACAGAAAGAGGTTAGTAGTGTCCTATCTATGTGTGTGTGTGTGTGTGTGTGTGTGTCTTTCTCTGTAAGGGGCTGGTGTTTTAGAGTGGGTGTGTATGCGTGTACATGGGGGGTAGATGTCATTAAGGGACTGTTGTAAGAAGAAGACAAAATGACCCAGATAAGGAGGTTTAATGCACTAATGGACCAGTGGAGGGTTGATGCAGGGGAGAAGGATTAGGCTAAACTAATGTGGTGTTTTTAATATATTATAAGTTCACATCAGCGTAACATATGCTCATGATTTAAGCCTGTTTGGAGGGAGAAAAAAAGCTTCAGTGACCTACTTTTTGGTGTTGTACCTCATAATTGTCACATAAATGTACGTCATGTTGTGTGCGTTGCACACCTTTTATCGCCCGATCAACAGACGAAGAAAAGCTAAGACCACTAGGCGTGGAGGCAAAGGGAGAAGCAGGAGAAGCAGAGAGAAAGCACGCCCTTGTCGCACCGATGCAGCCAAAGATACTCAGGTAGTGTGTGTGTGTGTGTGTGTGTGTGTGTTTGTGTTTGTGTAGTGAGGGGAAAAGACACGGCCTCCAAAGCTATTTATAGCTATGGATGGATGACAAATTAAAGAGAAAGATCTGATCCCCTCGACCCTTCCGGAAAAAGGATGCGGATGCAGCGCCTCTGTTGTTTTGTGAAGAACATTTAGCTACACAAGGTTGCGGTACACTTTTATAGCCATCGTTGCATCAAGTCAAATCTGCCTTTGTTCACGGAGCCCATCTCATGACACGGTCATAAAACCCCAAAAGCTCAGATTATAAAGAGAAAGATCATTAAGTAAAAATAAAACAAGCGATGTAAACACAGAAGGAAGGCCACATGTAAAATTAAGACATTAAAATGATCAAAACATAAAAAGTAATCCAAACACAACACATTAGTTTTGACAAAAGTTTTGTAAATAGTAGTTTTAAATTTAATCCAGTAGAACGATTTTACGACAGGAGTGTCATCCAGAGCGATTTTAACCCAAGAAAACACAGCTACTCCATGTCAGCACATATTTGTCCATCTCAGTTCAGATGAACGGATCAGCACGTCCATCCATAGAGCTCCATGAGTCCATGAAGAGTTTATGTATGAACCATATCAAGTGAAGCACTATAGTGAAAGCTGTATTGGTCCAAATCTGCTGGGCTTCCAAACAGAACAAGAAATTAAAAGATGAGACAAAAAAAAGAAAGGTTTTGTTTGTACATGAGATAAATAACGCAGTCAGGTCTTTTACAATTACAAATGGAAGACCCATGCAAAGTTTTGGACAGTACCAAGGATAGTTCTCAGATATTAAAATAACATCTACATGGAGCACTCTTTATTGACTCTATAAAGGTTGTTTTAACTTTCCTTCAAAACAGGAAAGGTTATTCTATTTAGTGTCAAACAAAAAGGTTAGTGTCTTTTTTATACATTGAGAGTATTGATTGGGTTTCTTTTGTACATAAACATTCCAATCTGTTGCTGAAACGACATGAAAAATTCACACATTTTCAAATTAAACACACAAAACAATCTGAAAAGGTTTTAATTCTTCTTCTTTAAGAAAAGGTTGAAAACTGCTTTAGGATATTTAAATTTAGGGTTGACTTTAATTTTTAAAGTCATGAGCGAGATTAAGCAGTAAGGTTTCTTAAATCCATCTTTATTTTTATTTGTGTGATCCTCGTTTTCTTTGCAAAGATCTATAATCCAGAGTGTGCATGTTTTGTTTTTTTTTATTTGTAACTCGGCTGTTTGTTGCATTACAGTCAGTAGCGAGGATTTCCCACAAGAAGGACACCGTCACCAATTACGACATGCCACGTTCGGTCAACGTCCGCACCGTGTTCTCATTTGTGCCTCCGCCCTGTAAGTCACCATGCTGCAAGACCTTTATGTTTATACCCGCAAATGTATGTCAGTACTCCTTTACACTACGCTTAGATGCTTACTTGTTTGTTTCCCGGGATTAATTTGCCAACACACACAAATTATGTCACTTAAAAAAAGCAGATGGATCAAATTTAGATTGAACACAGAGGCTGTTTAGGTGAGCGGGGCCCGAGGGGAACCTCCTGCTGTCCGCATAACTCATCATCCAGCTGCACAAATGACTAATGGTGCTCTGAGAGTGTTTTTTGTGAAGCTGCAACACATGTCCAAATATGCAACCCTGTGGAGTAAAAGCACAGAGGTGAACACTGATAAGTTTGCAGCACATTTTGAGGCATTGCACTGGCTGCAGTGCAGGTTTATAGTCAGCCAGGTGTCTGTAGTTCTGTCCAGGAGGTGGTCCGCCAGGGCTGTCAGTCACTGGACTTCCTTTTGGGTTTTGGAGTGGATGAGATAAAAATATATATATATATATAAAAATCCAGAAGGACTTCCTGGCAAAAAGCAAAAAGCACACAGCTGCGGATATAACGTTTTTTTTTCCCCCTTCAAAGGCTCCAAAATAGAAACACTGCAGCTTAGACCCCACTGTTACCCCTCATCCTGTGAGCCCCATATCGTGCAGCAAAGCCATGCCAGGGCTGGTAATGCAACCAAAATATCAAACATCCTGCTGACTGCAGCTTTGAACAGAAAACACTATAGCTTTGAAGTGTATATTCAAAGTTTTTTTTTTTTTTTTTTTTCACTGCTTAGGCTACCCGTGTTCTTTAAGTCGCCGGCCCAGCCTCCTCGCAAATGTCTAACATGATAAAAATAGTCTGTGCAAAAAATAAATAATAAAAGAAAAAAAAAAAGAGCAAAGTGCTTGGTGTGCATATTGTAGCATGAGAAATGTGCTGAGCAGACTCACTGTGGGGAACAGCGCAGAGGAAAAGACTGAGCCGGGTTTTTTATTTTATTTTTCCGTTTGTTTTTCCATTGAGGTCACATCAGGTGCCAAATGCATTACATAGGTGCAGATTGTGCTGCACAAATATGTCGTTACACCTGAAGCTGAACCTGTGTCACTCACATGTGGAACACAGGACTCTTCAGCTGGTTAGTAGGTCACTACAGTCAGGAAAGTTGCAGAGCTTAACCACAGCTAAGCTCATGTTTTTTTTATGCGTAGGCTGCAACATGAGCAAATGTCCTATGACAAGACCCACTTTAGTGCTGATCTGTGATCTGTCTACTTTTGCTCCAAGTATTGAACTGAGCAGAAGAATATTGCCAAATAAATTCAAATAATTTGAAATCCTTAATGAATAGTACACAACATAATAAAATAACTTCCAACATTGGGGTTGGTCGATACAGACTTACATTTTTATCACAATATTTTGTGGTGCTATTGTGATGTCAGTAAAAGTGACGATAAAAACTATTTTTAACTCCTTTTCTAAATACTGCTCTAAAAAAAGACATGTTATTTGCATCATTAACCTGAAAACAATAACTAATCATGTTTTCAAATGTGCTGATATCTATTGATGCTTTCATTGGACAAACAGTAGAAAAAATAAAAATAAAAAACAAACCTGACAGTACGAACTGCTTTGGTGACTTTTAAACATCATTAATCAAAATTTATCGTGACAGTGATAAATCAAAATTATTGTCACGATAAGAAACGTATCGCAAAAAACGATTAACGATGCAATAAATGCCCAGCCCCGCTTCAAACAGGACCAAACAAAGTATCAGCAACCATCTGCTGTGACTAGCTGCAGGTTGGAGAAGAGACACACAGTATTGTTCCAAGAACACACCTCATACCAAAGGAGAAAGTACAGAGAGTTAATGGCAGCAATACCTCGGAGAGAAGCATCACTAAATAGGTAAACACTGAGCCAGAAACACTGTCTGCAGGATGAAAAGGAGAATGCATATTAATAGAAATGTTCTTGAAGCAGTATATTCTGCCCTCTTCATCTCTTTAGTGCAAAGCTGGTGATACTGAGGGACATGTGTCCAGGTACTGACTTCCAGAAGTTGATAATATGCTACATACATACAAGGTCCTTGAAAAATGCTGGAATTTTAATTAGGTGATTTCAAGGCTTGGAAAGTGCTTGATTTCTGCATAAAGTCCTTGAGCATTCTTTACATTTAAACTGCACAGTTTTGTTCTGTGTGACTGGAATAAAGGTTGTCTTATATTTTATACTTGAAACAGTTTTTTTGTGTTTGTTAACGATGCAATAAATGCCCAGCCCCGCTTCAAACAGGACCAAACAAAGTATGGTCCTGTATGGTCAAAACATGAAATATCTTTCATGTTTTGAATGAGACATTTCAAAACATAAAGTACTGTTATATTTTAGTTTATGTTGTCCATGCCACGTAGATTACTCTAACAATACATTATGAACAGCAATAAAAGGTATCATAAAATAGTATATTGAAACCATCTACTTTAGTTCATTTGTAGTGTTTTATCTCCAAAGTGTGTTGCTGGAGAAGTTTGAAAACTTACCTTAGAAATGCTTTGAAAGTGCTTGAATTTTACTGCAGGAAAAGTGTATGAATCTTCTACACACTCATCTTTGCACTGGGAATTTGAGTGGTCACATTACATCTTATTCCTTAGTTCTTACATTTGCTATCGGAAGTGCAGGAATTTAGATTTTTTTTTTAGACCTTAGACATTCTTCGTCCAATTATCAAAAACCTATAGCTGGAAAGGGAAGACAGGATGACCTGGCGAGAGTTTTCTGTAGCCACATATTCTTCTGCTCTGGAAAGCAGCCACGGTTGGTCTAAAACACAGTGAAATATCAGCGCCATCTAAGAGTCTGCAGCCTGCACCTCTGTGAAACATTAGCATGAGACAGAGAGCCACACAAACACAGTCTGCAGCCATTAGCCCTTAGCCATTAGCTCTCTCATATGCTGCCAAGCATAAAAGTACAGTCCTTATCAAACACTCACTGCAGGTAGAAGCAATTACTCACTCACGCTAACTTTGCCTGCATCTGCGTGAACAGACTGGTGCTCATTGTAAACGCACGTTTAATGTCTGTGTGCTATGGTGAGAGGCACGCATTGCTTGTTGTTTTTCCCTCTGTTCTTTTTAATCACTCTTATATGTGACGGTCAGTATTTACGAGGTGTTTCACACGGTGACCTCATCTTGTGATGAGTTGTCTCAGGTGCATGTTCTAGATGAATCACACCGTCTTTTGGTTAGCTGTCTTTAAAGGAATCGCCCGAAGGCCTTCAGTGCTACACTTTTAGCTTTGTTGTCTACAACTTAGAAGTTTGCGAGCATTTTTTTTTTTAAGCTTTGTTCTTCCAGCGTGTTTCCATGTGTCTGAGATCTCGTACTCTTGCTCTCTCGACTGTACGACTCGTCTGTTTTAAAAGAAAACGTTTTCTACTTTTCCTCTCACATGAAGGGTTAGCTTGGTCCTCGGGGCAGCGTACAGAAATTTGTGCAATGGCTCATATAATTATTCCTTCTGTTTCAAGTACTTAATTGTGTTTTATCTCGAAAAGCTGCACCAAGCTATTCTCACGTTAGGGGTCATTATTTGAGGGGGGGAGGAAAAAAAAAAAGAAAAGAAAGGATAGTAGCCAGATGTTAATGTGCCTGGGCTTATTCTTGATTCTCATGTACGCATGCTGTTGTTCAGTGCAAGTTGAGTGTGTAATTTGGAGCTGATTGTTTTGCTAGCTCTCGTAAAATGTGAGCAGCATCACAAGTCGGACAATTAACTGTGCAGCTCATGTTTAGGACCTGCCACATTTGTTGATGTTAAGTTTGGAGGCAACTCTAATCTCCCTCCTTCTGGAGCTTGTATGCACTGCATTGCTTTTGGTCTGGTATGACTTGTGCAATTTAATAATACTTCATTAATCCCAGAGGGAAATCGAATGTTGTGGCAACTCGTGTTATATAATTGTCTTCAAAGAGTTGTTGTGGACGCCATTGACTGTGGGAAGGATTATGTCCTGCAGCAGTCTGTGGTACGGTGGTTATGAATAAGCCTCCGACTGAAGACTCTGTTGTTGCGTCACAGTCTCATAATGAGGATGGTAATGTTGTCTGTAATTTTTAAGTCATATTTTAATTAATTAAGGACCAAAACTCAAAGGAGAAAAAAGGGGGCTTTTACGTACTTCATGTATCCAAAAAGACAAATTAATTTTTGTTGCCTTTTGTTGTTTCCTGAATCTAATGTTAACAACACATTTAGAAACGCTTAAATACACCATATAATGTGAATATAATTAAGAGACTGGTATTCAAAGGATATTTGCTGTTTTAAACAAACAAAATAGCGAGTTCTTGTTTACTCCCTTATATTTTTTTCAATGATGTTGGCTAAGGTTGCAAAATTCTGGGAACTCTCAAAGTTCAAAACTTGAATTTTATGACTGCGTCCCAGTTTACAAACCAGATGCTGAAGTTTAAAAAAGCCACAATAATTTTGAGGCAGTTCGTCTGAAACTTCCATTATTTTATCAATTACTTCTATAGATACATCAAACTTAGCATCAATAAAATACTTAGCTTTTCTAAGTCTGTGAACCAGCATGATTTCATGTGCCTGACTTGATAACACAGTATATTTTTGTTTTCCTTTCAGCTTCACTTTTCCAGTTTTACCAATCTGAGTCCCCCACCAACACACATAGCAGGTGAGTTTATTATTTCTGACGTGTGTTTGTTTTCTCAGAACATACGCTGATTGTGCTGGACCATCAGAATAGATTGTAGATGAAACTGGAACAGTACCAGAAAATTATTTCACTGATCGGGAGATTTGACCTAGATGAAAGAAGCAATTAAAATAAGTGCAAAAAAAATAAAAAATACTTTCCTTGGTTTGACTTCTGAAACAGTCAAAGTGTGTGTGTGTTTTTTTTAGAACTAGAGAATAAGAAATTAGTGCTCTCTCACATTCTGGCTTGATGGTATTTTTCATTGTATGCTGTTGCTCATCTTACAACTAACACAAATCGCCAAATAAGGTAGAAATCTGATTAAAAGCTTGTTTATGCCTAGAGCCTCCTGTTTATCAGTATCCAGGACATCACTCACTGTGCTCCTCTGATCTGTGTCATAAACTATCTGCAGACTCCCACACTTTGACTCTTAATTTATACAACTAAGATCAGATGGGAGCCACGTTGTACCCCAAACTCCCTTTTTTTTTTTTGATACGGACACAAATTCAGCCCGTCTCCGGTTTTGTTTGATGGTAGGTTTGTTTCTTTTGGATGTTGTCTGCGTCCAGCTTGTCTCAATCTCTACATGTTTGTCTGTCTCTGAAGTTTCCTGTCTCTTTCTGTCCTAAACCCCTTTTCTTTTCCTATCTCCTAATTTGCCGTATCTGACGTGTTCCTGAATTCACTCTGGACTTCGTCCTGAAAATGTTTTTCTTCTCACATCTGAGTCCAGTTGCCAAATCCTTACATCCTCCAGGGACTTACTGTTCCTATGAACTCTGCCAGCCATCTCCTCTGTGCCTTCATGAATCACTTCCTTTGTTCCCTCCCACTCTTTTTTTAATATTTGTTTTATTTTTAGACACACATGTACATCATTTTACACCAACAGTTTCTGCCGTACTTTAGCTGACCAGTCTTCTACTTCAGGATATAAGGAACTTCAGGTATTTCCGGCATGACTTGGCATGCTTAATGCTGATCTGCCTCACACATTTATTTTTAATACATTTATATTCTTGCAGTATTTTGGGAAAGACTATGTCACTGCTGCTTTATATTATTATTCTATCTGCATGATCTGTTTTGTCTTTTGTATTTCAAAGGAGGTAGTGTTTTATTTAAATTTCTGATCTGTTCCGGATTTTTCTCCTGCTCATTTTGCATTGTTTGCTCAAGGTTCTACCATAGGTTAGTATTCTAATTTATTTGTAAGCTCCTCAAAGTAATCACTTTGAAACAAACACAGAACAATTTAGAATATTTAATTCAATGCCAAGGTATTTAAGATTAAAAAAAATCGTTGCCTGAAACATTCAGCCTAGATTTTATTATGCATGCAATAATTTTGGTAAGTTACAGACAAAAACTTAATTGAGATTCACAGAGATAAAGCAAAGTCTTCCTTTATATTGGGTGGATGAGAAACAATACATGGTTTTCAAAAGTCTTTTGCATTCAAAGTCTTTTGCATATGAAGTCCAAAAGGTGTGGCGTACAATTGTGTTTAGAACAGACAAGAAGAATACTTCACGCACCTTCCGTTTTTCCGCTCGTCCTTAGCTAGCGGCTAAAACGAGCTACGATTCACATCTTTGAAGTGTGAGTCGCCAATTAGATTATTTTAGAATAAAACTGAACTGCTAGTTGTTTAATACATCTAATAAGGATAATAACCATGAAAACAAGACCCCAAACCTATGCGATACTTGAACCTGAGCCTCATAAGTTCTTCAACGTGACTCTTTCTGTTACATTTTCAGTGCAAAATGTCTTTTTTGATATCAGTGTAAGCTGTCGCCGTTTTAGCTGTTACATATTAGTCCTGCTGCTTCGGTCTGAAGTCTCTGGATAAGTGAAGTTTGTGGTTTTAATGCGGCATAATGTGAAAAAGTTCTAGGAGTACAGAGCGCTTTCGCAAGAACTTGTAATGATATATGTTAAATAGCGCATTAAATATCAGAATGTTTTTACTTTTACTGCAACATTAAGTCCAGATTTCATTTTATCCCCCGTCAGTTCTTTGCTCTGAGCCACATGCCCCGTCCAGATACATCTTTGCTTCATTCACCATATTCCATTCATGAGCAACCCCTTTATCTGCTAATGCCTGAAATAATAAAAACTACATTTTAGGTGTCTCGGACTGTTAGATTTTTATTTTTAGCACACGGCGGTTTGGACTCATACTGCTGGATGAGCTTCATACAGTTTCACTTCATCCTCAGCGCTCTCGGAAGTTTTCTGTTGGAAGCGCTGAGCGTCCAAGCCATGTGGAGGGCAGAAGATCTAGCAGTATCCGTAATATGCCCTCCATCCATTCTCCACGGGTTGGCCAGCGCACACTGAGCCTTGACAACGAGCCAGTCACTTCAAACACTTGGAAAACACAGCAGCACATTTGGAGAAGTGCTTTGATCATAATGCGGAGTTGTGCTCTATTTTCTTTGCAGCCGATTCGCTGGCGAATTTGTTTGCTCACACTGTTTGTCTTTATCATAGCAATGGTCTGGAACACTGCATAGAGCGAATGACATAAGGAGTACCGTGTGTCAACAGCTAGTGGCAGATGTTGAACCGTGTGGGGAGCAATGAGGGCGAAGGGAATGTCTGGTTAAAGTTCTTTGCTTGAAAAATGTCCTTCATTTTCCGTTTCAGCGACAATCTTGGGAACATTGAGGAGCCCTCGACTTCCCTGTATCCATGTTTTGTCGGTAAGCGATGTATGTATCCTGGAGACACAATTACCACGTGGGGAATCGCAACGTAAAGATAGGCCCAAAATTATTCATATTTGGCAGACTGAAAATGGTTCTTTTTCAACTGAGACGTTTCTTTCTGATAGAAAATGTGATGTGAGAGGAGTATGAAAACAATTTATCTGTTTTATTTACATCTCCAGCATTTCCAGGTTCTTTAGGTTCAAAAACTTGGCTACAGTTCTTTGTTTCAGCAGGATAAAACCACATAATACTGTTTGTGGAACAGAAAAAAGTACCGTAAGTTGATTTCAGGCTTTTGGAAAGCGTTGACATCAGTTGCATTGAAAATTTGTGGGCTGTGCTTTGAAACAAAAGCCTGTGAAATAAATAAATAAAATAAAACTAAACTCTGCCAATTCTGTTGAGAAGAGTGCTCTGACATTGAGTCAGAATTATGCCTGAAACTTGTTACTGGCTACAAAAAGCAAATTGTCACCTCCCTGAAACAAAGGCCTACATCGTTTTTTTGCCAATTTTTTTTTCACATAAAACATCTTTCTCAAAGAAAGAGAAAGATGTGATGTTAATATTTTTTGTATTTATTTGTCTTTGTGTGGATTAGAGAAAACTGCCAAAAAGTTTTTTTATTATTATTATTTTGGTATTAATCATCCCACCCTAAAAAAATGAGCATTTCCATTACATCGCTAAAAGCTATACTTGGTATAGCTATATATATAAGTTATACCAAGAGTTTTTATACACTTATGTTAATTAAAATGCTTCTATGTACTCTCGGTTATATCTGCAGGTAGAAACATTTGTTTATGCTTATGAAAATGTCTAGTTTAGAGTTTAGAGTCTAAAGGCAAATTTGGGACAGCTGAGGGTTTCAGTGATTCCTGCCCTACATATTCTCTCTAAAAATTTAAAAAAAAAAACAAAAAAAACGTTCTGTTTGAAGATGCCTCCATAGCAAAAGAAAAGGAAATAACAACTAGAGGGACTTAAAAAAATACATCATTTACATCTCTAAGTAGAACCGATGCAGCTGCTTCTGTTTATCATCCCTCCCTGGGATTCTGTCTGTTTTTTTTTTTGTTTTTTTTTTTATCTCTCCTGTTTCATCTTTAATCCCAGGGAACATGTCCACAGACTTTGCAGTGGTTGATAGTGCCAAGGCCTGGGAATGCTACATGAAGCAGCAGCGCAGCAGAGACAGAGACAGAGAGTACGGCCATGACAAAAACAGACGGCGATGCAGTGACAGAGGACAGCAGAGGTCTTCCTTGTCACGCCACAGGTGGGTCTCGAGGAATTATCATTAAACCAGTAATCTGTATGTTTGGTTTGGAGAGATTATGTCTAAATTCCCCCTTTATTTATTTATGACAGTACAGAGTGCCCTCTCCTCTTCCTATACTTCCCCTTCTCCATTCATGGGTGCTTCTAACAAAAGATGAATGTGAATCTGCAGAGCAGCTGTGGGATCAGGCAACATCCATCAGGAATCTATTTCTGATGGACCAGTTATGCAATTTACCCGTCATAGATCTATTGCCTGTCTGCCTCTTTCTCTTTTGCACATAAAGTGTGCAGATGTACTCCGGTCAGTCGCAACATCTTGCCCAGATAAGGTGATTAACCCAACCTGCACCCATCCGTGCGTTGTCCACTCTCTTGATTGTTCTGAGAGCTGATTTATTAAAAACAACAACAACAACACACACAGTCCCATTGCCTGGCAGTGTTATGACCGATCTGTGTATGTTTACAGGACAATAACATTTCTCCAGAGGAGATTTCAATATTTACAGGAAATAAAGCAAGAAAAGGAACAACTATTGCAATTTGGACTTCATTTACGTTGGCATCAGAAAAGTTTTAATTCTTCAGCTTGACTGCAGAGCAGCAGATTAAAGGTCTCTCTGTGTTGCTCAGTTCAAAGCGTGAAGCCCAATCAAGTGGAGAAATAATTCATACAAACCGAGCCAAATTGTTTCCATGCAGCATAACTAAGGGGATTTTTATTCCAGCTATTCGATTGATTACTGAAATATAAACCCTGGGAGAGTCTTGGAAAAATATACAACTATTGTGGGGGGGAGAAAAAAAAAAGCCACGTATTGCAAAAGAGCTGCAAGTCCTGATGACTATTACAAGGCGAGGGGAAATGAGTGCCAACATATGCAAAACATTTGCTGCGAAAATGAGGTAATAAACAGACGTAAAAACTAATTTTAGCCAAGATACAATTTGCATGTACGCTCTGTTGGCTGGAGTTCGGCCTCTTCCTCTCTGAGGGTCAGAGGTGACAGGAGTTTGTCTGATTTCACATTTTCCTCCTCATTCATCGCTCCAGTGACATAAGGCACACTATGTGTCTAGTAAGAGGACAGTATAATATGAGACAGACCATCTCTGAAAGAATCAAACTCCTCCACCTCCTCCTGTAGCTAATATTGCCATCTGAAGAAATGCACTACTCCCGGTCAAGAACAACCTATCAGGGCCAGGGGGAGGGTCTTAGCGCTGTCAATCACACTCCTATATGTGCTAATGGTGTAAAAACTTACAGTTCCAGGAAACCGCTTATCCACTGTCATTTCACTACAAGAATCTTTATTGGCATGCCACACTTGCTTTGTCAGACTTTATGCAAATTAGTGCAAAATAGTTCAATTGGACATACCATGTCAATGAATTGTTTTCATTCTGTTCCACCTTCTTTCCCCCCCGCCCCAAATTGACAGAGAGGGAGTCTCCTATTTAAATTGCTGAGTCCTTATTTACGCCTCGGCCTCAAGGGTCAGGCGAGGAAAGCAGGACACAGGGACAGCTGTGAAGCTGTCGGGCTAACCGCATAAGACAGGAGGAGGAACAGGAGTCGCATGTGCTTGACAGACACTATGGAAACACTCAGGAGATTTCACCACTACGGCTTCGCATTCATTCTGATGTAAATGCCACAAGGGACTTATCCCTTCAGCCTGGTTGAGAGCACCGCTCACACAATCTGCACACGGCTGACAAGTTTGCCCTACATTCCCCTTCGCGTGGTCTCGACTCCTGTATCACGCATGTGCTCATGGCACAGGTTGCATATTTTCAGCCTAGCTTTGATTTATGATTGCGGTCTGGGCTATTTTTAGCCTCGAACTGGAAATAAATTGTGTGTGAAATGAAGAGAAAGCAGATGGAGCTAACCGTCTCTTTGTTGGTAGCCACTCTTATTGTTCACTGAAGTGATGAGTGGAGACTTCACATGGCAGATTTACGCTCGCTGACCCGCCTTTCTTGCACCGAGTCACCTCGGTTGCTGCCCAGTAGGCGTTGGCCCGGTTGACTTTAGGGTTCAGGCTGTGTTGGGTTTTTGGTTGCGATTACGAAACCCTGGCCCCTTGATTTATCGCCGTCGATAATGCATTACGCGAGGCTAAAATTCGATGCGATATATATTACACATCTTTGACACAGCTTACCTTTTTTTTTTTTCATGGGCACCAGCTGAGCACCTGATTAGCCATTTGGTCAACACTTGCGATGCGGTCATAAATCTGGGCCTTGGATCGCGAATGTGGCTCATTCTCGCTGGCGCCACTTCTGTCTGTCTTATCAACGCTTTCCTGCACACATGTGGCCGCATGTGAGGGAGACGACGGTGACACCCAATACCCATTTTTCATCTAGGTTCGCTTATTTATGTGGCGTTGGTCCACACAAAATGGTGTAAATCAAACTGAAAGACTCCTCAACTAGCTTAAAATTATTGTTTGACCCAACAACAAACAACAACAACAAAAAATGCACATGTAGTTAATTTGCTGATTTAAGTCGATGGGAGTTTAGTACAAAAAGTCCTGCTTGAAGCTGCAGTGGAGACGTTATTGGAATATGTCGTAAATGTAACGCAGCTCATCACCAACAATATGAGAGCACCGATAACTCTTAAGTAACAAATGCTAACATCAGCTTCTATCAGTTAGCAAGTCGACAGATTTAGTTAATATACCTACAATTTTTTAATTAATAAATTTATATGTATTTATTTATAAATTCCTTTATGTAATTCATATTTATTTATTTAGTATATAGCTATAAAAAAATCTAAGAAAAAAACGTATCTCTTTTATTTATTTAATATACCTGGAAAAAAAAACAAAAAAAAAACAAGACCAAAACAAAAAATTCTCTCCGAAAAAATAAAACTTTTTGCTCACCTTTTGGCGAAAATGATCTTTAATGCAAGCTCTTTAACTTGATTTACTTCCAAGATTTTTATTTCAGATTCTGGAGACATGACATGTTCCAGCATGGGACGAGAAAAACGACTCTCAAGATTTCCATCAGCTGCTTTTGTGCCATATGTACGTTCATCCAGGCTTCGGGGCCTGTCTTGGGTTCAGCGCATTCCTACACCCACATCTGTTTTCATTTTTGCCTCTTTCCAAATTGTTTCAGGCCTTAATGTGACACACTGCTCTCTTTATCCCAAAGTCATGCGAGTTATGCCCTTTTGTCCGGGAGCAGTGGCTCCGCTGAGTTATTATGAATCTGTGATGCATGCTTAACCTTGCGTGCAGCTCTACGAAAATTGTTGATGTGAGGTTAGGACTGAGGTAACTTTAAGTTGGTTGAATGTTAGACTGACGACCTTCATCTCCTGACCAGTGTAATGTGGAGTTCGCAGCATGAGGTCCCCCTTTTTTCAAGGCCTTTACTAATCTGATTTTTTGCTTTTCTTTTATTGACAGAAACAGATTTTTTTTTCAAACCCTTTGCACTTTCTAAGCATAAATCATAGCTGAATATAATGCGTATTTCTAAAGTGGGAGGAAACAGACGCAGTTTTATGCAGTTTTACAAATAAAAATGTAGAAATGTGCTTTTCATATACATAAAACCCCCTAAGTGAATACTTTTGGAGCCTCCTGTTGCTGCAATTACAGCTGCAGGTCTTTCAGAGTAGTTTCTACCGGCTTCGCCTGCAACTGAGATTCCATTTAATTGCTGCGCCACGAAAAACGCATTTGATCCCCTCGCAGAATTTTTCTTTTTAGTTTTTTATTCACGCGCGCTTGTTCTAATGTGTGCCCCACCGTGGCAGTGACCTGTTATGTAACTTTGTGAGGCCTCAAGTGTTTACTTCTATTTCCCCAGTTGAGAGCTCACAGCTGTGTTCACCAACAAACGAAGGTCTGGCTCTCTAGATAAATGGCATGACAACACTCTCATTTGTAGAGCTGTCATGACATTTGAGTTTATTTATTTATTTTTTTGCAGCCTTCATCCAGACAATAGTAAACAAAGGCTGTAATTTGAACAGCATTAGTTGCCTCTGTTTACTCGTCCGGCTGAATGGAAAGTTATTTGCGTGAACACAAAAGCTGAATGTCACATGAAAGTTCTTCATCTCTACTTTTTTTTTTTTAAACTGATATACATGATTACGTATAATTTGCTTTTAGTCCAACACAGTTGCAAAGTTGGCCATTAGCTTTTTCCATATCGTTTCCCTTATCTGAACCAGTCATAGGTTTCAAGTAAATTCAGTGTTTTGCTTGTTTTTTGTCCATTTTGATCTGTGCTCTGTAGAACGTGATTTGGGAGTTCGACTGGACACGATCACGAAACTAACTTACCGGTTACAAGTGAAATAAATGCCAGGGAAACTAGAACTTTTTCATCTATATTGAGGACTTATTGACCTAAAATGCACTCCTGTAGTTCCTGAAATGTTACTTGTAACTTCATTTGATCTTATTTCAAGTTTACTAATATATTGCACTTGAAACTTGACCAAAAATACTTGGTAAGAGTTTGTGTTTTTACAGTAATGGGAACCAGGAGTGGGCAACATTCGACGGGAACCAATTGTGACACGGCCATTTGATTATGGTGGTGATTTGCTTTTTGCCAGCAAAGGCCCATGTTTTTCCTTCCAGTGAATGAAATAATTTGAAACCACGATTTGTATTTACAGGTTAGCTGTCTTTTCTACAGTAAACCTGTTTGTATCCTTTGTTTCAGTGAGAAGAAGCCGGCGGAGCGCAGGGACTCTGCAGATTATGAGTACAAACGTCGTAGAATCGAAGGAGTCGCCAGTAAAAAGAAACAGAAAGACGAAGAGGAGGGCTTGCGAAAAACATCGCAGAGGTCGACATTTTATGTCCAAAACATAACGACATTTTTTTTCAAAGATCCATTTTGAAACGATTCTTTTGTTTTGCTGTCGGCAGAAGCAGCAACGACAGCAGGAAGGACGACAGGGAGGCCAGGAAGACAAGACACAATCACGCAAAGGGCAAAGACGCCGGGAAGGCTCGGAAAGCGACTGAGAAAAGAAAATAAAATTTCAACGGCCCTCAGAACAACCAAACCTGAAAAGCTTTGTCCCTTTACATCTCAGGTCAAGCTGTACGTGAAGATGAATTTGTTCTCGTTATATTCTCCAACGCCTGAGTTTTATGGTATTGTGTTGTTTTTCTGGTTTGTACATAAGCTTTGCTTGCAAAACAAAACAAACAAAAAAAAGCAACTGTTAATTTTTTTTTTTTTAAACGAGTTTATTGAGCATTTAACCAAATGTACCATCATCAGATACACTACACAGGCCGAAGCGTGACAGACAGAACCACAGCAGACAGACCTCAGGCCCTCCACTGATACACAGAAACCAAGTCAGTTTTTTTTTTTTTTTTTTCTTCTTGAAAGTAAGAAAATTAGTAAGGCCTCCACAAAATCTCCTATTTAAATGTTATTTGTTAACAAGTTATGAAGACAGATTCTTTTTTTTTCATACATTTTCTTTGCCAGTGGTTTTAATAACTTAGCCATAGCTTCTGAGACAACAGAAAAAAAAACAAAAAAACTCACTACTACTTGGCAACGTGTCTTGAAGATGACAACCACTGTCGGTACAAACAGAATAGAGCCCAAGTTTAAAGGCCATACGACAAACAAAAGAAACATATTACAAGTGCTTGGTTCGGTACATTTTCTTTGTTCGTTTTGATATTTCCTTCTTTTTTTTTTTTCTTTTTTTTTTAGACACCAAACATTTTACGTAAAGAAATGTGAGTCCAGCTTAACGCATTATCCTAATATATATCTATTGAAATTGGCAACGAGTCGTGTCTCCTTTCTGTCCTCCCACCCGACTCACTGGACGCTGTTCAGTGTCCTCTAAGCAAGACAAGAGTCCGGCGTCCGGTCCGGATCTGTTCCGGTTCAGGATTTCCGTGGGGACTGCGGGGGGCAAGTCAACCTTCTGGTCACGATCCAGTCTCTCTTATCTGCATCTCCTGCAAAGTCCTGGCAAAGCCCCCCAGCAGCCCGTCTGCGGCGAGGCGTCCGCGCGGCCGTCCTGAGCTTCTCTTCCCACACAGCGAGCTTAGGGTGGTCGGCCGGTCCAAAGCTCTCTGCCTTCCACATTCCTCGGTCAGTGTCGATAAAAAGCGGTTCCGGATGGCTTGGGAGTGCCGTTTACAGCAGGCTGCCCGGCCAAGACACGATGGTCAGGGTGATTCTGCCCCGGAGCTCCTTCAGGAGGCGAACCAGTGCCGTGTGCGTCATCCCCCACGTGCTCTTCCCGTTCACCTCCAGCAGGATATCCCCGCATCTTCATAAAAAAAAAAAAAAAATTTAAAAAAGGAGGGAAAATGCAAACCTTTGTTTAATTTACCGTGTTATATTCGGCGTCGCCTAAAAGGTTTTAATAAAGCTGTAATATGTAAGTTTTCTGAAACAAATATGTTTTTTATTGTTAAAGCTGTCACTGTGTCGTTACAGAGTAATGAGATGGAAAATTGAACTTCTCTGCCTTCTCTCAGTGCAAACTAGAGACAACCAATCAGAGCCAGGAGGCGGGTCTTAGCACTGTCAATCAAGCTTGTGTACGTGACAGTATGGTATGAGACAGATAATCTGTAAAAAAAAAATAAAAATATCAAGCTCCTCTACTTTATTCCAGAGCTATTTTCATAAATACGCCACTTGGTTTGAAACAACCAATCAGAGCCAGGAGGAGGGTCTTAGTGCTGTCAATCAAGCTTGTGTATGCACTGGAGTTAGCATGGCCACCGATGTCTGCGGATTAACGGTTTTCCTGTAACATTAAGTTGTTTCTCAGCCATCAGCACATTTAGCAGTGCCTACACAAGCTTGATTGACTATGGTAAGATCCTCCTCCTGGGTATGATTGGGTGTTTTTTGACCAAGTGGTGTATTTCCGCAAATAGCACTGGGAGAAAAAAATAAATAAATCAAAAATCAGACGAGCTTGATTTCTTCACAGATGATTTGTCCCGTAGTATACTGTCACAACATGGTAACAGTTTTAACAAATATGCAAAAAAACAAACAGACTTTGCTAATAAAAGTTGAATACTGCAGCTCTAAAGGTCAGACGTCTGTAAGATGCACTTGCTGAATACCTTATCCTGCCATCATTGTAGGCCGGCGTCCCCTCGACAATGGAGCGGATAAAAAACGATTGATTGCAGTTGACCTCCTCCTGGCCTCCCACAATGCTGAAGCCCAGGCTGCCCGACGTGCTCCGCCGCAGAACGATGTCTTTGCAGCAGTAGAGATGTCTGCGTGGGGCAAGAAGGAGATTAAACACGCTGATCTCTTAGATTCACCTTTAAATTACAAACAAACTGAACAACCGTCTTGAGTATGTATGCGGCGGGAAGAGTAATAAAGCCAAGACAGTCACTTCAGTAGCTCACGGCTAAACGGAAACACCTCTATAACACCACCAATAGTAAAAAGTCACATTTAAAGTCATACCCGAGTGGAAATATTGCAGAATTCTTTGCAAGTATTTCAAACTCACAAAATCTATCACAAAATCCAGGATGGATTGATGAACGTGGAAAGACGTTGAACACCATTTGATTTTTAAGACGAACTAATTGAATGCAGAGGTGGCTCTTTATTAATATGTAACCATTTTTTTAATGGAATACGCTACATTCTGACGCAATCAACCCTTGAGAACATTATTGATCATAATGTGGCTCAAAATGAAAAGGAGTTTGATGCTCTAAGGTATTTTTGTGGAAAACCAACATTGAATGTATTACAAAAAGGTGAAGAAGGAAAAAATATTCATTGCTTTCAGCTGCACCGTTGAATCCCTTTTTTTATTCCACATAAGAAGGAAAAGTGGCTATTTGTGTCAGTGCAAGACTGTCTCCATGACTACAACAAAACCTTGTATGTATTATTAAAAACCCTTCAGTTCTCACAGGTTTTAGTGATTTATAAGTATCGAATATAAAAAAGAAAAAAGAATGCTTTAAAAGTATAATGAGCGTTTCTTTCCCACTGTTTCTGTCTAAACGTCAGCGCGCACCAGCTGGCGAAGGTCAAAAGGAGACGTCGGAGCTGCAGAAACCAAAAAGTAAAAAAAAAAAATTTAAATCTATGGGCGAAGACAGATATCGCAGGAGGGATCGCTCACCTGGGTACCTGCAGCCACGAGACCCACAGCGGGGAGTAATCGTCGTTGGGCAGCGGGCTCTTGGTGCTGTCTGTGGGCGACGGCGTGAGACACGGCGGCAGCGTGAACTCCGGCGGGTTGTCGTCGGGCGGACGCATCTCCAGGACCTTGAGCACGACGGGAGAGGAAGTGTTCTTGAGGTTGGCCACCGCCTCGCCTCGCGTCACCCCCGTCAAATCCATGCCGTTCACATTCAGCAAAATGTCACCTGTGGGTTGACAGCACAGTTTATCCTCGGCGCAGGGTTACTGCTCTTTTTTTTTTTTTTTTTTTTTTTGAGAGAGCGAGTGAGACATCAGAGTCTGGGGCTGATCTTCTTTCTGCTTAATATTCATCGTCATTCTTGCATCTGGACCACAAAGACACTGAAACCAAAGGCCAGCTGTGGGCTTTTAAAAACCCTGTTAATGATGAAAGTGATGCAAAGATGGACGGTGCAGACCGGCTTGCTAGCAAGCAACACAAAGGACACATTTGGCCTGCGAGAAAATGCAAATGAATGCGCCGTTACAATGCACAAACATCTTTCATAAGCACACAGAGACAGCTGCTGCTGCTGCTCTGTCCCAAATGAATGCGGTAATGTGCACCTTGAACCGCACACAAAGCAACAGACTTATTGCTAATTTCAGGAAGTCCTCATATTACCGTTGTTGCAATATTTGTCTCACTCTTCCCGTAAACGAAGCTTCAGACTGAGGCTGGGGAACCGTAATAGGTAGGATTCCTGGAATCAGAATTTGTCCTGAAAACCTGCCACTCCCCTGCCTTCATCTGCGAAACCCTTTTTTGATAATAAGTTATTCACCCGTCATTAAAACGAATGCCACACCATGATCCTCCAACTACTTCCTGTCGTTTTCCTCTTCGTAGTTTGCGTCAGTGGTAACATCCGGGTCCTGATCATGTGACTCGTGTGATGTGAAGAAAGTCTTCATGTTGCCGCTTTGAGAAATAAACCATTTTCAAAATGGCTTGAAAAACCGCCTTGTTCTAAAAGTTTTTATCGAAAAAATGAAACGTTTTTCGAAACTGCCGTGTTTCCTTTGAGTACGTTTAATTTTGAAACGTCAAAATGCGCAGCAATATGATCAACGGCATCGCAAATGGAGATGTGTTTTAACTGATCTTATCAAGGGGACAAACAATACGCAGTTCAAAATTGTGAAGTGAAAAGGAAAAATGGGTTATTAAAAAAATGTCTACATTTCATTTTAAGGAATCAGATTAAAAGGGTGTTAGATTTTCATTTGTTAAAACATTTCTCCTTAGTTTTTCTTCTACTCACGATCGTGCGCTAACTTGTCCTTGTCTAGTTTGCAGTTGCAACATGACAAACTAAGAAAAGAAAATCAACAGTACTTTTTTAAAAACCTATTTTGCTAAATCTGCCCTATATTGTAATATGATTTTTTTTTTTTTTTTTTTTTCCATTTTGAGGGAAGCAAATCTGCGGAGCAATAATCGACACGAGCAGCCGAGGTTTCTGCTGGATGATGGAGCTTCATGTGAAGTCGTCATCGATCATTTTGTTCGTGCTCTTCGCTGCAGAAAGGCTCATCCGTGACAGACCACCCGCACGGATGTTTCACTGATCTGACAACGCACGACGAATAAGAGCGATTCCACACAATTAAATGCCCGTGACATCATGAAATTTGGCAGACGGCGACGTTACCTTTGCGGATGGATCCCTCCTGTCCCACCACGCCGTCGGGGTCCACGTTTGTGACGTAGATGGGAAGGTCCCATCCTCGGCTGGACATGCCGCCCGCCACCGTCATGCCCAGGGAGTCGTACGGCTCCTTGGTTAGTGTGACTGTCTTCTCGTAACACGCGGGCTTCTGACAGGAGTCCTGGACAAAAGATAGAAAGGCCAACATGAGAGTTGTTGTTTCTTAAAGATTACTCAGGTCAAAATCCCAAACTTTCCCTGAATTGAGATTCCGGGTGTTTTAACGCCTGATAAGTCCGGTACACTCGCCTGAGTGAACCACGCCCCTCCCCCGCCTCCCGCCCTCTTCAAGTCAGACAAAAATGGTGTGAAATGTTTGTGCTACTTTTGTGCAGAAAATTTTTTTCCATTTGTGTCCCTGTTGTTTTAAAGATATTAAGAAATGTTTCCAGAGGTCATGAAAGGTCACTGTGGTTTGTTTCACTGTGTGAAACAAAGCCAACCCTTTGAAAAGCCTGTTCACTACCTCCACTCTGGTGGCGCTGCAACAAGAACCACAGACGGAAACGACATGGAAACCTCTGCAGACGACACGAGCGCAGCTTCCTTCTTCGCAAAATGTAAACAATATGGAGTGGAGTGAGATTTTAGCGGTTGCAAAGTTTCTCGTTTGTCCTTGATAGGAGGACAACATGACATTCCTCTGTCTGGCGCTAGACTTGGGCGTCTCCTCTGGCTGAATTAAAGCTTCCTGCTTTATTAGCGACCTCTGGTCCACTTACTTACTTTCACTTCACCTGAACTGAGACCTTCGTTTTCAAGTGGCCCTCAGTTCGCTTTTTTTGGTCTGCATCAGAGTTCAATGGCGCATTTGGGAAAGTCTGGTTCCCCAAACCAACCCGGCTTTTTAGACAGACGAAGCAGAGTTCGATTAAAACGGACTAAACCGAACTGGTGTGAACGCACCCCGAAATTTCCAGGATTCTCAGTTCGATTTAGCTCATTTTTGAAATAATTAATATAAATTAAAATTGTACAAAAAGTAGCAAAATTGCATATGGATGAATGAAGCATTTCTTCAGACTGTAGGAACACGGCGTGCTGTCATTGTGATGTCTTAAGCGTCTCTTCTCCTTCAGCACATGTTCTTCTTTTTGTGATGGAGACAATAAAGCAAAAGCAGACGAGGAGCTAACGAACACCAAGGACACCTTATTCAAACTGCGTGTTCTAATTAAAACTCGGAGGAGCACATTTGCATAATAATAATAACAAAAATAGCGGCTGCTTTCTCAAACGCCCAAAAGTCATCTGGGTTTCCATCCACGGTGCTCCGCGAGACGGGGCCCACTCCAACAACGCGCTCTTTGGCGATGGGTAAATGATGAACGACCTCATTAGCGTAACCGCCGTGGAATGATGTACGGCGATAAGCTGATTCGAGAGCCTCCTCACTCATGTCCGGGACAGGTAATGAACGGCACATGGGCGCGTCGGGGTCGACGGGCTGGGAGCCTGTGCCGCTACGCTAGCGTGCCGCGTTCACACGCGTTCGCAGCAGAGCTCTCGTTGTCGACCCGAGGGCTCAGCGCTGACTCAAGCTGTGCTGAAAGCGTCCGTAATCAGAGGCCTCCTACGCACCGCGCTGAGTGTGAGTCATGTGCTCTGCCCTCCTGAGCGGCAGCTTTTTAATGAACGGTAATGGTGTCTAGTGAGCTCTAAAGGTTGTCACATCCTAACAGAGTCCGTGTAGCTTTTTTTTTATTTTTTTTTTTTTATGATAGGCTGAGGTAATAAGCTGCTGGTCTTATTGACAAATTTACAGTCGAGGCGCAGGAACTAATTTCAGAGAGGGGAGAGAGAGGGGGGGCGTCCACAGGGGACGCAGTCATAGTTGGAGGTAAATTAATGTTTCCTATATTCAGTTCAACGCACATAAAAACGTACACTCATTTTTAGAAACACGACAAACTGATTTTGAAAGGCAGAGAGCGCTGGTTCATTTCATCACCTGTAAGGTTCATTTGTAAGCATCAGCTCCTTTGGTTTCTTGTCTTTCTTTAAATCCAACCACAGCGCAGTGAGACGACGACGGTTGAATCATGTCACCGTTTTGTGTCTGAACCACATCTCCTCTGTCCTCTGAGTTCACGGAGACCAAAGCAAAGATTTTGCTCCTCTACACTCAGCCATTATGTTCAGCGGCCAGGGACTTTGTGTTCTCCATTTTGTTTTTTTCTTTTTTCCATGGTTCCAAGTTACACCTGAGTGACTGAATGTTTCTCTGTTCAACCCTTTCCTGGAAAAAGCCATCGCTGCAATTTAGAGAAATGTTTCTGAGTGTTTATTCAAACTGTAAGCTCACATCTCCGCAAGATCTTCTCTCCCTCGACTAAAGACACTTTTTAAGAGTTCCTAGGAAAAGCTACAGTGTTCTGTGCAAATGACGACTTGATAAAAACTCAGGCAATCAGAGTTTTACTAATGTTCTTAAAAGTGTTAAAAGAAAGCACGACCCCTCAGTTTAGCCTCTGTTCTATGATGCGCCCCATCCAGCTCCAAAACGTCTTTTTGCCGTAATTTAAAGACGTGCACTGAAAGAGACAAATGAAAATCATATCCTGCATTTTTCTTGGCAAAATTCTCTGCAGAGGTTAAACTCATTGTAATTTCTGGCTCGATACTGTCTATTAAAAAAAAAAAAAAAAAGCTCCATTCAGCGAGAGCGACAATAATGAAGGTAGCAGACTATGAGTCTGCACCGCTATCACCTTGGTTTATATCAAACTACGGGAAGAGAACGGATAGGAATCTTTAGGTAGCTGTCAGAGAAAAAAAAAAAAAAAAACAAGAAAAAAAAACATGGCTGATATGTACGCTGCAAATCTGTGAGGATAGAAGACGCTCTCGTTGCCCTCTTTGAATGACATGCTTGACTTTGAAGGGAGAAGAACGGCTGCATGGATCATTTGCACCTGAAAGGGAGAGTTTATAAAAGGAACAAAGGTTTTCTCTGTGTATTCAGTAGTGCTCCTATCTCCTGCACATATATACCTACATGTCTGTATGTGTGTGTGTGTGTTTGCTTCTTACCAGCAGCGTTTGCTCCATATCCACAGGGGAGTATGGTGGGGGGCCGTCCATGCCCCATGGCCCCTCTGGTAGGATGTCTGGGTTGGGCAGGCAGATCTGACGAGACACCACGAAGTGCACACTGTGCTCGCTCGCCTGAAGTGACCAACAAACAGGCTTTCAGGTTTGAATTTCTGGAAGTGGAGATATGCTTCGTATTTTTGTGTTACATTTCGAAAATAGACTTTAACGTCAAAACCTTCTTTTTCTGACTGAGGCTTTTGCCTGTCAGTCAGACAGGCTGGATGGCTGCAGCCAGCCGCCTCCCTGCTCTCGTATTCCTAGAGAGATTTCTGCCGCTCTCTCCAACACGCCGCTGAGCCCTGAATTAGCCAGTCCAAACCATTATTGCCCTAATTGGACTAATTCAATTTCTTCCCTGCCAGTTCTTAATCTCTGACAGAAAGTGGCCGCTCCGAGAGGCCATCTTGGCTCCGTTGAGACCCAGAAAGAGCCGGTCAGACAGCCCAGACAGGAACTCCGAGCCCAGAGACCCTGCACAGTCAGCCGTAAACACGCAGTAATTAACCGCCATTAACCAAACACACGCCATCACTGGCTGGCATCAACCAGGAACCAGAGGCGGCCGCACGCCTGCCCCCCGTCCCCCACCCAAAACCCACATGTCCATCAGGGGAGTTGCCACAATTAAACAGCATTAGCTGCAGCGAAGGCAGACACAACAACGCAGCTCGACACAATTAGCTTGAATCACCGCAATTATCTTTAATACCGCCTGGAGGCGGAGAACAAACAGGCTGGTTCTGGTCTGCAACAACGTTTAGGTGGAATGTGTCGCAGCTATGGCTGCAACTATCGATTGTTTCAGGAATCGATTGTTCTGTTGATCAAATATCTGACAGATTATTTAGACAATTAATAAGTTAATCACAGGGGAGAATAAAGGTACATTCTACAGATTTTTCATTTAAAACCACTTAGACCTTTTTTTATACAATATTAGAAAACAATTAAACTTATTTTTAAATAAGAATATAAATATTTCATTGCCTAAAATGCAATAAGATGACATTCCGTTAGTTACACACTTGATTATTAACCAATAATAATTGCATACCAGAAGGTGCTTAATAAGAATTTTATTTTTTTCACAGCATTTGAACCGGGTGATGCTAAAACTATGTCACTTGAGTTGTTCTCTTGGTAGAACAGATTTGCAGACAAAGATTAAAAAAAAATCTTTAATGCAAGTGAATATATTTTTCCTACAGATTTGGTTTAGTAGCTACTCTGAGGGTGCTCTTCCAGCAAATGGCCTTTTTTTAAATTCTGTATACTCCAGTTAACGATTAATCAATGACTAAATTAGTTGCCAATTATTTCATTAATTGACTAATGACAATTACTTGTTGAATCATGATTAATTGCATCTGGTTAATCAGATAATCAGATTATTATCAAATCACAATTATAATTGTGTTGTCTGTGAACTTTCCAAACAAAGCTAATGCTTGGTGTCCATCCTGACTGACCTGGATGAGCAAGGCGGCATGCTCCGGTGCCCCGTAGCGCAGATCGTGCCCGTTGATGGCCAGCACGCGGTCGCCTATGCACAGCTGTCCGTCACGCGCAGCCAGGCCTCCCTCAAGCAGGTGGAAGATGTAGACCCCGTGCTCCTCCGCTCGCCGCACCAGCTTGATGCCCAGCTGTTCGTCCGGAGCGTTCTTGTTCAGCACCACGTGAACGCTGTCGTCTCTCATCGGATGGTGGGGCGGGCCCAGAGCCTGGTGGACGCCGGCTCCGTGAGCGTGGCCGTGCGAGTGCGAACGGTAGCGGTGCCGCTGCTCTCTGAGCACGGTCAGGCGCAGGAGTTGGCACGGCTGCCTCAGGGTTGTCACGGCAAAGTAGTGAGGCACGTTGCTTATGTCAATGCCGTTGACCTGGAAGGGGAAACGGAAGGACATCGTTACGGTCCACTCACAGCTCGACTCGATTCTCGGGAGCTGCGCTTACGTTGACCTTAAAATTTGGCAAATTGGGAAATAAATTTGCTTAACGGTAACATGATCGAAATACTGTTTTTTTTTTTTACTGCCATACGTCTTTGTGCTTGAGGTGGTTTTTCTAAATTGGTGTACTTTGCCCAACTGCAGCGGGAACACTTTTGATGCAACACGGCCGTTTGTAAACAGCAGCAATGTCCTTATAAGGCCTCTTGGCTTCACCTCAGGTTGAAAATCATAAAATCGCGAGCATAAATTTACAGAAAACAGAGAATATATACTAGATATACTAGCCACTCCCAAGTATCCGCTGCTTGCTAATCCAATGCCTAAAAACAACAACGTCTTCTCTGATGGTGGAAATATAAATATATCTCTGTGAGTGTTTACATCCATGATTTTTAATGACTTATCATGTGAACAAGCTTATTCACATGTGACTTTAGGTGGATTCCTTATTTAATGGAAACACCGTCTTTGCGAAATTGTATATATATTTTTTTTACTTTAGCGGAATATCAAACGTTTGGCGCAAATTTTTAATGGAAACGCAGCTTTTGTGTCATTTTCGTACCTTCAGGATCATGTCCCCGGGCAGCAGGCGGCCGTCCCGAGCAATGACCCCTTCCCTGTAGATGTCCTGGATGAGGATGCGAACCAGAGGGGTCTCATTGCCGCCAACGATGCTGATGGCCAGTGGGTCCGAGGGATCCTGTCGCGTGATTTTAATGCTGGTAAGCTCACCGTCAGGGATCAGGTGATGGAGCTGGGGAAGAGCCAGCACTGACGGAGAGAGGACACGGAGAAGAAAACGTCTCAATTTATTTTGGGAAAACAGAGAGATCAAACAGAGGGAACAGTGGAGGAAAGAGGGGATTGTGCAGCAGGCCACGGTGGAGAGGTTCGGCCGTGGAACCAGCTGTCTCCACTCCCTCAGGCTACTACAGCAAACTTGTACAAGCCGAGAGAATTTTTCCGTGGCTAATTGTCCCGTGTGATGTTTGTTTCATTATTCACATTCAGTCCATCTGTATGAACTGCGTGCTTGAGAAAACCCTTCGTTTCAGATATCCAGCGGATAATTACTTGGGTGGAGATGAATAAGTTTAAACGAGCAAAAAAACTTAAAAAAAAAACTGCAAAAGTAGCCAAAGTTTATGATTCAGAAATGGTGTATTCTTTTGTGGTCAAATAAAAAGCGGCACAGCTGTTATTGTGAACTGAAAGGAGGAGGATGTGTTGTGGCTTGCTTTCATTTTCAGTGTTTACACCTCATCTGTGCAACATTTGCTGAAAGAACAGCTGAGAACTTTCTGGAACTTTCTACCAGGTCTGAACATCCGGCCCGAGACGCCATCTTGGTTCCTGAAATCTTCACCAATTCCGTTTTGTGTTCACGTCCTGGACGTTGGCTGAGTTGTTCTAAGACGTGACTACATCGCTTTATGTTGGTTTAGTTTATACGGAGCTAAATTGGGACCATAAAAACTTGAAACTTTTTCAACATTTTTTCCAGTTTCACATCTTCTTTTTTCAGTTTCAGAATAATTTTTCAGTTTCAAATCTTTTTTTTTTTTTTTTTTTTTTTTGGTTTTTTTTTTTTTTTTTTTTTTTAAAAAAAACTTTTAGCCCCCAAATTAACCTCCTT
>NW_015113136.1:120566-161820 GCF_001443285.1 Poecilia latipinna | reverse complement strand
TTTTTTTTTTTGCAGTTTCAATTTTTTTTTTTTACTTTAGAACAAACTTCATGGCCCCAATTTAACTCCATAGATTTATAACCTACAATCCCTATCAAATACATTCAAGTTTGTGGTTGTAACATGGCAAAATGTGAAAACATCCAATAATTTCTAAAAAGATAATCTTCTGCTGTAACCATGGTAATGACCAACTCCAACACACATTGATGGAAAGTCAGCATGTATCTGGAAGATGTACTTGCCTCCTCCCTCTGGCTCTTTCTTTTCCCCTGCATCCTAACCTTGAGTCTTTGTGGTCGCTCTTCTGGCCAGAGGCTTCGCCCAATCACTAACAGAGACATATTCCTCATCTTATTTGAAAAATGTCTCTCTCCTCGTATCCCTCAGTGGACCGTCTCCGTCTCCAGTGGAGTAGCCTTGGCGGTTCGTTCCACTCAGCGCTGCACTTTCTCCTTTCCAGAGTCAATATTTTGTCTTTATCACAGCAGATTGCTCCAGGGGTGCAGAGCACTCTCACTGGGACCCTGGAGCTCTTATGTAACCTCTTTCTTTCTCACCAGCGCACACTGTTTGAGTTTCTCACTCCATCTCATTATTTCTACAGCTTGCACGGGGACATTTTAGTGCAATTATTTACACTTTTATATCCTTTTTTTTTTTAAACAAAATCTGGATCCATCTTTTACCGAATCTTTCTCTACTTCACTCTTGCGTTTCTGCATCTCTCTCCTGGAGCATTCAATGAATATTTAATCCATCCTCAGCGTCCTCGGCGATGGCCTTTGAGAATCATCTACTCCCGAGTCGTTTGTCATTCATCATTCTTGCGTGATGCCATATTACTTCTCCAGGTCCCGCCGCGCCGCACCTCTAACTCTACATAACGCTCCATTACGGTTGACTGCATTTCTTCCACTTTGTCATGAAAACGCCTGAGCTGTGGATATTGCGTTGTATATTGTTTTCTTTTCAGTGTGAAGGGTTATAGATGTGCGTGTCATGAGCGTGGCCTGCCCCGCTTCGCTACTTTTACAAGGATGATTCCAGTCAGAAGGTGTGGAGGGGTGGATGACGGGATGCAGGGTCACCAGCTGCGTTTCCATTGACTTTAAAATTGCGCAGATTAGAATTACGAAAATAAATTTGGTTAATAGAAACAGGATGATTCTTAAAAAAACAAAACAAAACACGTTTTTCGAGCGTTTCAAAGTTTCTGCACTAATATAATAAGGTGGTTATTCGACTCTATCAAAATTATTATGTTTTGCAAAATTGCGTTAGAAATACTTTTATTGCATCACACAAGTCATGTGATCAATAACCAGATGTTGCTATATGAAATAACCTCTTGCACTACTTTTCTTTATTATCGCGCCTCTTTTTATTTTATTTTTTTCTGAATTTGCCTTTTTATACTTTAAATCGATAATCATCTAAAAATATTTATTTATCCGTATGACCACTTTTGCATTCCTTTACTTTATTCAAAAGCTGAGGTCTAAATTGAATACATTTGAAACTGTAAGTTTTCTAAGTTAGACTTTTTGATATTTTGTTGTTACTAGAGAAAACAAAACTTCTTTTTTATCTTTTACTCTTTATCGAACCTTCAGAACATTGCCTTTAAGCTTGCAATTATTTCCCCTTATTTCTCCCATATTTTGGTGGCGATGTATCATTTATAATGTATATTTTATTTTCAGTGTAGTCTATATTCTATTCTTATCGCCAATTAACAAAAAGAAAAAAAAATACTGACGGAAAAGACATAGGACTATGTTTTCTGACGACTCGTCGAGTGAACAAACTTATTCACGTGTGATTTTAATTGCGTTTCTTATTTAACGGAAACGCCACGATTGCCACATGGTGTTCCCTGCGACATTGGCGGAGTACCGGCAAAGTTTTGCTGCCTACGTTTGTGACGGAAACGCAGCTGGCGAGGATGCTGGCGAAGAGGCGGATGATGGAAAAGAACAGCAGAAGGTGGAGAGGCCCGTCATCTCCAGTGACCTCGGCTATACCATCACTATGCAAAATGCCTCAGGCTGCCACTCTCTGCTCTGATCCCTCTGTGGTGATGCACCAGAGGCCTTTATGCAACGTGTGGCTGAATTATTCAAGAAACATATGCTTCTGCTGTTGCACCCAAGCCCCAAAGCCATGTCACCATTCCTCACACAGCTGATTGAACATGGCAAATATAAACATTTGGAGCCACATGCACTTCCTGCTCCCTCTGGAACTCTCTCCAGTGGCCCCTTTTTTTTTTTTTTTTAGGAATCATGATTTAAAAATAAAAAAAAATAAAAAAAGTTTCTGCTCCATACCTTCCGGCGGCACGCTGGAATTCCTGGCATTGTCCCGCTCCTCGGAGGTCTCGTTGCTGACCGCAGTGCCGCTCTTGGTCCTCCGCAGAACGCTGAACGCCCGGTTCAGTCTCCTGAAGGAGCGGCTCCTCACTGAGGAGCGGTCAAAGTTTCTGACTGCAAAAAAGAAGAAAAGAGGGGGGAAGAGTAGACAGGGTCTTTATAAAGGACTTGCAAACATGCCTGGACACGTCTGACTGTGGCTCCAATCAGAGTTCTCCTGTCTGAACATGTTCTGACAAGTTCTGCAGAGGAGCTGAAATACCGGTCTGAAGCAGGTCAGGAAAGTATGCATGACTTTTAGAGCAGTGACTGTAGGACTTCACAGAGAAAAAACCTCCATAAATACATAGTTTCACTGCTCTATTGATGCCCCGAGAGAAAAGGGTCGTATTGATTTTGTCTACAGGAAAGTAAGGCTGTGAGCCTCATCCATCTCTGTATTTTCTAAAATGAGATTTGCAGAACTGATCCTTTCAAAACTTTCTAGAAAGGGACATAAATGCTTGAGTTTGTGTTTGGTTAGCTGTGTAAATGAGAGAAAAGAGCAAGTTTGGTACTATTTCCTTTTAATCTTACAGACTTCCTGTTGAACACAAGCGCTTCCAACTGTACAGGCTGGTCTGCAGGTGCATTTCAATGAATTATAAAATGATTCAAATGTTAATTTATTTAATTTCAAGTGCTGATTTCTGTTTCTATTTTTGATGATTATGGCTTACAGCTAACAAAGAGCCAAAATGTAGTTTATTTGGCACAATGCAGCAACTGGCAAGTCATAAAATTATGATTAGGATTTAATTTATGTAAGACCCTAACTTTCTAAAAAACAGATTTTTAACACTTTTTTTTTAATCAAAAAATGCTTAAAAAACGTCTCTGTGTCAAACCAAACTCTATATATTGAAATGTTTTAACCCAATTTCTGTAATAAATGACATTTTCAATGGCATCCTAACATATTGAGAAACTCTTGTATGTGTGGCCATAGATGATTTCCAGGACAAACCGGCACCATGAAAAAGAAAAAAAAAAAAAAACAGAAGGACATGTCATAATAGATTTTTTTTTTTTCATTCTTGTGCTTTTCCCAAAGCAAACCAAGTTTGAGACCCTGAACCCGGTTTGACAGGCCTGTCGACAGAGTTGAATCCTGGTGTTCGCAGCACCAGCTGTTCTTTCTAAGCTCTGAGTGGCAGGAAAAACACGCCCCACTCCTGCCCCACTCCTGCTGCTAATATCAGCAGTTGGATCCCGCACAAGACCCGAGGACTGTTGGTATTTCCAGTTTGTTTTGGTGAACAACAAACGCCCGACTAAAGTTAAAACTGGCCTGGGATATTAAAATGAATGGTGCTACTGTGGCTGCAGGGTATTTGAAATGATTAATCAACAGTTTCATGTGATATTCTTTTTTTTTTTTCTTTTTTTCCCCCCAGCATCAAAACAGCCTCCCTCCTCTCCCCAACCATCTGTTACCTTCAGAGTTTTTATTAATCCATCCATATCCGTCCGTCGGTGTCATCAAACAGGCAAAAGTCCATCCAACTCTCCAAGTACGTTATTGGCATGCAGAGTGTGAATGCATGCCACTGGAAACAGAAAAGCTTACCTAATATTGGACGCCACAGGAATCATTTTGGGTATTGTGATTTTTCCACACAGTGAATTTAAGATGACTAATCAACAAATGCAGCTGTGGAAGATATTTGCTTTTTAAAGGGGTAGTATTACGTGTTTTCCATGCACGTAGAACCATGTTATAGCACAATACAGTAATTATGAACTTCAGTTGCTATGCATGTTTGAGCATGTATAACTCAAACATGCCTTAAAAAATTTAGCAATTTTGGGCCTCTGTCTCTTTAAGAAACTCCCACTCTGTCTCTGCTTCAGCAAGTCATCACAACAACCTTTCTCCTTTAAGCCGTTTACAAATGTTCTTCAGAGCGATGGACTGAGAAATAGTTCAGCAGTAGGCGGAGCTTTGTATGAATGGGTGGAGCTTTCTGGAAATAGGAGGAGCTTTGTGAGATGAAGCGCTTAGGCGCCTGCGATTGGTTGCCACGGGTGATTCAAGGATTTCTCAAACATGCATGAAAGAACTGCAGCAACGCTCCAGGTATATTTTTGATGAGGAAATAACATTATATCATAATGTAAAGCTCCAAAAAAGGCTAATTTTACATAATACCGCCCCTTTAATTTTCATCCAGCTACATATGCTGTGAAGCTTTTGCAGTTTCAACAAACGCTGCTCTTTTTTTGCCAAGTGGAGGAGCTTGTTTGACTTTTGTGGGTCTTAAATTAATAAAGCCTGTCTGAGTACCAGGCATAGCTACACAGTTACACAACAGCAACTGTGATGTAATACAATATGGACTGGAGCAACTATGTCCAACTCGGAGCATCGCAGAAAGACTTTGATTTGGAGAGTGGAGGTAGACAGAGCCGCTGGCCCAGCTCCAGCTGCTCCAGGAGTGGAGGCTCCGCAGCGCCGCTCCCTCCCTCTGCGGCCCCAGAGAGACGCGAGGGCTTCTGACAGCCGCATTATTCTTTAAAAAGCGCCAGCGGCTGCTGGAGCTGACAGCTTGTTCAGCAGTTGCAGCGCTCGTGGAGATGGCGGCGATGGTGGTGGGGTGCTCAGCTGGCCCAGCTTAAAGTGCTGCTGCAGCGTCATTTGGCGTCCCCGGCTCTTACGTTAGGACAGCAGGGAGGAACTCTCACGACCGCCTCCCGGTAACACAGGTGGAGGGTAAAAAAAAAAAAAAAAATGGAGGGAGTGCTTCGATCGCGTCACCACACGTTATCACACGCTCGTGCCGGCTATTTTTAACCCGCCTCTCATTACCGTTCTCCTTTACAGCGCAGTGTTCCTGCCCTTTCAGTGACTTCCTCTCTCTGTGTGACTTTCTCTCTTTGTTTCTCTGCTCGTTTCCTCAAATGGAATTTTTTATGGATTTGTGAAGAGAGAAAAAAAACCCAAAAGAGCAGGGGAGCTAATTGGTTAATAGGATTTCTATCAGAGGGCATTAGAAAGAACAATTGTATTTGGGAGCGAATGAGTGGCTGGGTAAACCGCAGCAGTAAATACATGTTAGATTGAAGATTACTGCCGTCTGCTTTTGAGTCGGTACAGTACCAGGCAGAAATATTAGAAATATTAACTTCCTTTGAGCCGTTTACACACTTTGTCATCTCACAGACACAAACTTTAATGTATTTCATTGGGATTTTTTTATGTGATGGATCAACACAAAGGAGTGGAAATCTGTATGTTTTATCATTTTTCTTTCATTTTATCTATATATTTCAATACATATTCAAATTCAAACACTAGCACCGTGTCATTCTGAGCACGGAAGTGGTTGCATCATGCTAGGGAGGCTTTAGCTCAGCACGGAAGATGGTCAAAGTTGATGGGATGAAGGAAGTATGTACGTGGTAAATCAGGATAGTAATACATGTAGGTGTTAAAATGGCCCAGTCAAAGTGCAAGCCTCCATTCTTGAAACTTAAAAATTAATGTCTTAGCTTGAGTCGTTTAAATATTCAACATTTTTTGCCTCTAAATGTTTCAGAGCTGATAGAAACTTGCAGCTGCATGAACACTGTTCAGGTTTTAGTTTGAAAGAAAAAAAAAAACAAAATAAAAAAAACATCTATTCTTTCCTTTGAACTTCAAAGCTGTTGATCAATCACACAAAAATCCACAATAACAAAAAAACACTGAAGTTTTCAGGTCCAACATCTCAGTGTGGACTAATACATTTGTAACACGCTCTGTCTGGGTAAGCAGATGAATCACACACACACACACACACACACACACACACACACACACACACACACACCCTTTTCTCCCACTCACTCTTCTTGGAGCTGCTGCGAGCGGCCAGGCTGGTCATGCTGCCTGACTGGCTGTTGTCCTCCATGCTGGGGTCGAACGCCGGGTTGACCAGGCCGGGTTCGTCTGAGAGCAGCGCCACGGCGGCGGAGGCGGGGCCGTCGCTGGGCAGCGTGGCGACGGTGAGCTCCGACGTGCTGTCTGTGCACTCGCCCTCCTGCGAGCGGCGCTTCCTGTCTGCGGAGAGTCCATAGTGGGAGGCGCCTTTACACCTGCAAACAGGAGGAGAGAACGACTCGTTGACTCCAGGCTACAGTAAGACTGTTACTTTATATATCAGATGGAGAAGTTGTGAAAAGTTTTGTTTATAGTTGGGGTTTTTTTTTAGACCCGGGCTTTGACTAAGCCATTCTAACACCTTCGATGAAGCCATTTCATTGTACATGTAGCTGTATGTTTAGGGTCGTCGTGCTGCTGGAAGGTGAACATTTACCTCTAAAGGGCGTCCCAATATCAAAATGCTGCGACTACCACGTTTAACTACAGTAGTAGTTTGTCAGATTAAACGTGATGAATTTAGCGATCCGTTAATCGCTAACTGGAGCACACAGATTTGTTAAACCGTGTTTGTCTGACATCCAATTAAAACTCAATGGATTTTGCGGCTTATCAAAACATGAAAAAGTCAGAGGAGGACTCCTCTTACAGGGCGCTGCATGTGGATGGAGCAGTGAGACCTGACGATGCGTGGCGGCGTATCCGCACACTGAACCTCATGTGGAGGCAGTCGGAGTGAAAACGAACTGATTTCTGCGAGCATTTATCGAAAAGGTCAGATTATGAACAGAGATGCGAGCATTTCCTCCAGGCGCCCTCTCACAAAGACTACTTATCTGACCTTATCACTCAAACAACACACAACCTGTACACCAAAATGGGACAACTTTTCTTTCTTTCTTTCTTTCTTTCTTTCTTTCTTTCTTTCTTTTTTTTTTGTACTTTGACATTGAATCCAGATCGCATCTCTGTGGAGACCTCCCACGGAAGTCACTTCAACAAGCTACTGAGAGAGAACTGCGCTCCCGGTTGCTTCCTATTTGTAACCGCATGCAGACGAACCTTTCTCAGTGGCACCGAGAAAGAGCGTCGCTGACAGTCAAACGAGTGCAAACGCAAGAAAACAGCCGCTGGTGAGGAGGAGCCGACATTGAATCTGAATGTGGAACAGAAATGGGTTTGTTTGTTGTTACTCAGAGCAACAAATCTAATTCTTCAGCTCCAGATGCCAACATCACTCCGCCACACACACTGTATCTCCCGCGCTCATATCAACGCTCGCTCGTCCATAAAAGGCTTTACACTGTAACAACGCGAAACTGCGAATGTTTGTGTGCGACTGGAGAGTTTCCCTGCAGGTCGGCGGGGTGTTGTGTTGCGTTGTGTTGTTGGGAGAATTTCCCTCCATCTGTAAGCCATAAAGGCTTCATCAAGGGGCAGGAAAAACTCTGCCTTGTCTCTCCGGCTGTCTCTGCGGAGACATCAGCGCAAACATTAACTCGGTTTTAATGAGCTGGATCCGACCCAGGCTCTGCTTCACCGGTAGCTCAGACGAGAATTTAAAAAATTAATTTAAAAAAAAGTAGTGCTGCACTTTTTCCCTCCTGCATCCAAAGATGAAAGGTTACGTAAAAATGAGGCAAAATGACAAGAGATTACTTAAGTGTCGCAAAAAAATAAATAAATAAAAAGGAAGAAGAATGTGAGCTTTGGAGCCGTTGGAGCAGAGTTGGAACCGTGGGGCACCCAGTGGGCGCCACGTCACCAGAAGCAGCGTTTTGTCTCCATTACAGAGCTGTCTGAGCAGGTCATGCTCTCTGTCCACGTCGCACGGGGAAAATCATTTCACCTAAAAACACGGTCCTATATCTCAATTGTAGCCACAAGTCGGGGCGTCCAGTCAGATATAACATTACACAAAGCTGAAGTGCCTATCGATCGCTTTCACTCCGCACTCGACTTCACGACATGCTGCATGTGTGTGTGCCTGTGTGTGAGACTCGATCGCTCTTTAAGTAAATTGATAACTACCAACAGTGACATGCCACTTAATGAAGTGATGCGGCCCAATAGATCGATATTTGAACGGACAGGCAAAGAGAGGGAAGACGTTTTAGCCGAGTCACTGTCGGAGAAGATTTAAAATTGAATACCTGACTGAATTTTTGTTGCGTCTCATAGCAAAATCCATTATGTCCAGGGTTCCTACACAACCTTACAATGTTTGCAAAAGTATTATTTCCTTAGTCTGGGTAATCATGTACAAATATGACTTTTTTTTGGCAAGCAGGGCGACTAAAATGCTAAAATTTGTTGTGCTTTTGTCACATTTTGCATAATCAGAAGCAGCTTTGTAAATATATTAACAAACTACCTCAATAATTTAAAGTGTTGGTATGTGAAGATGTGGAGGTAATAAAACAAATCTGAGATATTATTGTTTTTGTGTAATATCTCCTTTTCATTTTGGGTTGTATAAAAGATCGCCAATGTCATCAACAGACAATGTATTGATAAAACTACCCATTAACCAAACTGTACAAATAAAAGCCGTCTCCATGTTTGATTAACATGTCAGTCAACATTTTTACACATTGATATAATTTATGAAAAACAACTTTGATTTGATTGTGTGCTTAATATTCAAGCACACAATTGTCATTGCTTCAACTCTAAACTACAGACGGCCACATAAAAACTTGTGGTGGGCCAGATTTGGCCCCAGGGCCCCGAGTTTGACACATGTGTAAAAAAAAAAAAATAAACTGGACCTCTGGTATAAACTGCTTTTCAAATCTTTTTTTTTTATTGACCTAACAACATAAATAAACTTTCACCGCCCCATAAAAACGTTTTAACAGCGATTTCATCTAGTTGGCTGATTTAGATTTCTGTTTTTTCTTTGCAGTCTGACTTTTCCAATTTTGACCGATTCAGATTTTAAAACGTAAAAACATGTGCTGCAGGTTCTTTGATAGTAGTTTTGACTCCAGCAGTAGTACATTGGAGCATATTTTCTTTTCAGTAAACAAAAAAGAAAATTCATAAAACTACTACATCTCCATTCCTCTACCAGTACATCAGCCAACAACATTTTACCCATCCCCTATGAATTATTAACTTCTTCAGCTTATATTTTCAGTGTTATGAACCTATAAAGGGGATAAACAGAGTCGGATATGAAAAGACACACTAAGCGGGTTGTTGTGCTTTCTAGCAAAGAGGCAATAACAATTATGTCCGAATTTGGCCTCTATGTTATTGTTTTTAATAGTGTCCATATTTTAAAATAACTATACTGGTCAACAGCCAAAAAAAATTGTCTGAGTTTTTTTTTTAGCTGCTTTAGAGTAATTTTGATGAGCTGAATACAAAAATCAAGTTGGTTTTGTTCAGTCAGGTCAACTTTCTGAGCTATGGAGCAACATGAACATCAAAATGCACAACTTGTTCTTACGTCTGGACCAGTTTCAATGAGTGATGACCAGGAGATGAAGACGTAATGTTCAATTCACATCTGCTTACCCTTATCAGTGTTTATTATACAATTTACAGAAATCCAAGTCTGCAATATTTAATTAATACATTCTGTTAGAAAACAATTTTTCCCCCTAAAACCTGCTTTGGATGAGAAAATGAACTGATAATGTCACAAAAAATGTAACCAATTTAGTCAGATCAGATTTTTCTAAATCAAATAAAACAAAAACCTGACCTGATGTGGATGTTATTTTTGGATTCAGCGGTACAAAATAGTCCTAATTTGGTTGGAAAAACATATTTAAAGTATTTATTTCGTAACCAAGCGAAATAAAACCAAAAACTGCTGCCATGTGACTGGAATCAAAAAAACAGGGTAAAAAAAACAAGATTTTTCAAAAACTATCTCTGCTACTCAGCAGGACAAACCAAATATGGATCCAACACATCCTGAGATGTAAAAAAAAAAAAACATGTTCCTCTCTTTATGCATAAACAGCAAAAACCTTTTCTAATTTGCCATTTTCTTGTTATTTTGTCAGGAATGATCACAGAGATTAGAAGGGGCTCATTAGCACCGCTGTGGCCTTTACTCAGTTATCACATCATCTCTCCAAATCCAAGGATCCGTAGCGAGATAAAGAGCGGAGACACGTGCTCATCCTTCCAAACGCTCCTTCCTCCGCCGTCTCCTTGTCCCTGTACAATAACAATTACCCATAAAGCTTTCAGTGATGTAGCGGTCTTCCCTCCCCCCCTCCCCCCCTGGCCTGGAACACAAACATGTTGTGTTCTTGCGATGTGCTATAAAACACCAGCTCACCACTCATCAAAGCCTGTGAGATTCTCCAATCCTCTTTAGGGGTGAGTGGATTATCCGTTCTAACCCAAATACACGCTCCGCTCCCTTACTGCGGCGGACAATCACGTTAGTTCGCCCTCCCGTTGAAATGCAAATTACCCCACTGAAGCGACGACGGCAGCTCAGGTGCTAAGTTTACAGGAGAAACGCTGATTTCTTTTATTTTTTGGTTTGTTTGGACTCAAAAACAACGTTTGCTTCGTAGTTCTGAACAGGTTCTGCGTGACGTAAACGCGCTACCCGTCTCCGTTCTGTCCCGTTACTTGTCGTGTACTAGTAGCGACAAACCACCTGATTGTGATGCAGCCTGGCTTTCATTTGGGTTCTTCAAAAAATATTTCCAGCAACATACAGTGTGTGTGTGTGTGTGTGTGTGTGTGTGTGTGTGTGTGTGTGTGTGTGTGTGTGAAAGGCTTTTTGAGGCATGTGTTGAGGGTATTCTTAGAACACTAATGAACGTGGGGACATGCAAACACAGTTGGAGATTTATCCACTCATTAGTCAGTTTAGAGCTCCAGGGATGGTTGTTGTTTGCAGCTCAGATTGTCTTAACCGAAACAAAACAGAATATGTTTTTTAATATTAAAAAGTAAAAAAAAAAATGTTCTCAAGCCCGTGCTCGGTATGTACAAAATGCGGTACGGAAAAGGCAACGCTGGGAAACAGGCAGAATTTATTAGACTTCAGCGTAAACCATGCTGTTGCAGAACATCTGATCTGCCTGATTCAATGGGAAAATACTAATAATCTCTCTCAACCAGCTTTAGGGTAAGACTCCATTGAAAATCTTTTATAATGTTCTAGGTATAAAAAACTGAACTGGGTTATGGGGAAGAGCGTATTGCTATGAAGCAGACAAGCCGCGTTTCTACAAGAACCCTTTCCTAGAATCAGGGTGGCTTTCTGGGGTCATCGTTGTCTCTGTACACTTCTACTGTAATTACTAGACTAAAAGCAAAAAAACACACTGTGTCCCTCACCTACCCTCAAGTTGTTATTCTCATCTAACGAAAGGGCAGCGCCTGCCATGATGGCTGCAGCCTCAGGCACCTGTCTGCCCATGTCTTATGTTGTTTGTCTGTCTTTCTGTTTGCTCTTCGGATGGGCTGTGCTGAAACGAATTTTGTTGCGCTTCTGTACTATAATAAAGGCTGATTCTGTAAGTACCAGACCAAAAACAAATTATAAGGGCAGATATTTACCTCTGAAAATGTAAAAGAATCCAGTCAGACAAGTTTAAACTGTAAACTTGTCTGAACGTTAACCGGGTCTGAAATCCCCGACGAGTGCTGACAGTCAAAAAAAAGAAACTACTTCAGTCAGATTCATATTTTTAGCTTCATGCTGTTTGTGTTCGGAGGCACAAATAGAAACAACCACACCTCCTACAGTCACTAACAGAGTGGAAGTCATGTGTTTGTTTGTGTGGAGGATGTTTCTTCAGGACACGTCTCTCTGGCTTCATTTGTTAAATACCAATGAATGTCATAGACTTCCTCTGAATTGAAAGTGATTATAATTCAGTTTCATAGTGTACACACTGTGAAATGATCAGCAGCTACGACTGAAAAACTAGGCAGTAGCATCATTACTGCAAAGGGACGACATCACAGAAGTCTGCACTGGCAAAATCCCTTCGTAATTTGTTCCAGTTAAACCATTCTGCATTGTTTCACTGACACTATGTATAAATCATAAAGGGTAATCGCTGTGTTACAGCAGCGACACCAGCATCTGCAGTGACAATCAAAACAAACACACTTACACATATACTCGTAAAGTTGGCAAAGAAGACTGCTACTGCCAGTTGGACAATAGTGGTTAAAGGGAATGTTCAGCATATCTGAAATAAGCATAATTTATTTATAGCTTACAACCTGTAAAGCTGTTCCTTACTACATATAAAACTCTCCTGGTGTCTTCATTCAATATAAATCCAAACTACGAGGCTTGTTGAAGAGGGACTTAAAACCAAAGCTGATTTCTAGGACCTTGAGACAACTCCAATCTATAAAAAGTCATTGTGGTTAATGTAAATACTACTTCATAAGCCTTTAAGCTGATAGCCTCTGTTTATTCTCTGTGTGAAAAATAACTGGCTTGTGCAACACAAACATGACGATGGTTAAAGGATCGTAAAATTGTGTTTGCATAAGAGGATTCTGAGGTGGGAGTTGTTTCAAATGGTAGAAGTTCACTTTGACCTTTGCTCCCGTCGGTCAAGTCGTCACCTTCAGCCTTAAGAAACAAGAAGTGCTAAGGTGCTATGAGGGTTATCTACTGCTGATAACGAAGCCCTGGTTCAAACTATTCTTTTAGGTTTGATTAAAGGAAAACAGAACGATTGAAGCCAGAGCGACATAAAGACACGGTAATCCAGTTAATGATGAACCAGGGGAGTGTTAATCAGATGATGCGCCCGTGTGTTGACTGGATCCGCCTGCTGTGAGGGGTAATCCCATCTGCTGCATGATCTGGGATTGGGGGGGGTCAAGACATGGGAGGATGGAGCAGTCAGTGATGTGGAGAAAGACAAACTGGCTTGTCAAAAATAGACTTGCACAGTGAAAGCCAGGAGCCGTTGGGTGTGACTCCTCATCGCCTTTGAAAGCGACTGCGTGCCGAAAAGAAAAACAAAAAGAAAAAGTGTGGAGCTGCAGATGAACCTGTGTGCTGAAATTTTCCATTGTGCTCCGGTGTAGCAGGGAGCAGTCGGACAGGTTTGGCACGCTTTATGCAGCTGATTGTTTTACGGGCCCAGCAGATAGGAAGTCAGCTCTGCCAGTAAAGACCGGCCCCAGAATCCCTGAGTCATCTTTTTCAAGCCAATCAATACGGGTGATCATCAGTTGAGCCCTGGACCCATGAAGAGGCCGGAAGGGTATTTATGCAGCAGTTTACTGTGTCAGTGTCTGGTTTCTACTAAGTAGGCAATCTCTTCCCTCTCGTGTCGAGAGCAGAGCAGACGCAAGCACCGATTTCATTCTCTGCTGCCCGGCTGAACTGGATCTCAAGCGCACTGATGCGTCTCAACACTAGGACATTTGTTTCCAACGCAAATGTCCGCAAATCTTTGTCTATGTTCTGCTGATGTCGAACAAAACAACAACACAATTTTGCAATTGTGATGTTTTCATTAAATAAGACATGACATTAAAATTAGGAGTGACTAAGCTTATTCACATGATAAATCATTAGAAATCACGGCAGCGATGGGTGTAAACAGTTATACGAGATATTTTGATAACTCAGCCATGGCGCTAACGAACATTGTCTTAGGCTTTGGAGCGTCAACTCCTTATTCTTGGAAGTGTCCAGCTATGCAGAGTTTTCAATGACACACAACTTCTTATGAACTATGCGATGGTGTGAGATCTCTGGTGGAGCCAGCTGCACATTGTCTGAAAAACCCCAAGCAAAAACAAACTACAAACCATGAAGAAGACAACTTCCTGTCGTCTTCTTTCTAGTTTTTGGTAGTAGTACCATCTGGCTGTTGATCATGTGACGTGTATGATGCAAAAAAAAAATAAATAAAAGTGTTTCCCTTGCAGTTTTGCGACATACATCTATTTCAATGTCTGGAAAACCACTTCATTCCAGCACAACAACCTGGAAAACATGAGTTTTCGAAATTGCTATTTTTCCATTGAACGAATTTCATTTTTGAAATTTGAATTTGTGCAATTCTATAGTTAATAGACGCTCAGCTAGAGGCCACAGAAGTCTCAAAGTAGTGATTTTCTCTCACTGAGATGCCAATTGCTCTAATTGTCATTTTCAATACACCACAGTGTAAGATCATAGGAAATCGCGTAGAGAATCCCTATGTAGTCTCTGTTCCCATGATGCTCTCTGCACCTAGTAACCTGCATTCTCTCTTTACCACACCAGCCCACGGCAATGGCTGAGTTTTCTCCTTTCCCATGCCATCCTGCCTGCAACTCAGCCCGACCCAAAGCCCCAGCGGTCCGCAGGGCGCTGCTCACATGAGAGATTAACTCTACGCCCGCTCTCCCCTCAGCTGTCAGTTACGGTCTGCTGCCCGCCAGGCGAGCGCATACTCAACCTTCCTACGGATTAGCCTGCTGCACACACAGGGTTGAGGAAGTTGTTTCGTCCTTCCTGGTGTCAAAGCCTTAGAAACCCCATAAACTGCAGCCATTCTTTGAGCCAGCGAGAGGCAAAGGTTAACGGAGATGCAGTCCACACATCCTCAGTGACAGGTCTGAGAAAGTAGGCCGCTTGACGTGAACGATTCAGCGCAGATTTGAGCGCGTGCTGCATTGCGCAAAACAAACACGTATCTAAGTTTAGTGAGGCGCTTTTCCTACAACAGAACAAAACTCGGTGCCATCTGTAAGCCTTTTCTGCATACCCCACCTCACCTTGCTCCTTGTGCCGTTTTCTGCTTGAACAGTCAGTGACACATCTGAGAGGAAGGCTCTGCTGAAGTAAACACTCTGACCTGCTGTTCGCTTTTGCTCATGAATAAATGAATACATATTTCAACTGTTCTGTTTCACAGAGTACAGTGTTTGCACGTGTACATGCTTTACATGATTCCAGATGTGTATTTTGGCCTTCTGTTTAATTTTACTTCATGTAGTTTTTTTTGTATAAAAGCATTTTGACATGTCCTAGTAGTGGAAACACAAAACTTTAACGTGTTTTGATCAAATGTATTTAAGTGGATCAGCACAAAGTGGTGCAAAATTGTGACGTAGAAAGAAAATAATGGATGTTTTTTTTATTTTTTTACAAAAAAAAAGTGAATGTGGCATGTATTTTTTTAAAATCTGTGTCAGTTACATCTGCAAGTTGCTTAAGATTGTATAGACGCACATCCAGAGACTGACATTTTTGCCCATTCTTCTTTGTGAGTCATACACAAATCAGTCAGAGTTTGTATGACAATCATTTTTTGTTAAATTTAGACAAAGATTCTCATTTGAACTTTTCTAGACTTTGACTGGGCCAGTCTAACACTTTGATCTGTTCTAAACCATCTTGTTCAGATGATGTGGACCCTTTCAGATCTCAGTACTGAAATGGAAACTCAACCAAAGAACCCAACATGGATCTGCTGAGGTCACAGACTTTCAGAACATGAAGACGGAATTGTGGAACCAAAGGGAAATGGCTTCCACCTTGAGGAACTTAAACATGCTGCTTGATGTGGCCACATCACACAATGTGCATGTAGCACAAAGAGTTCAAATTTAGCAAGTACGTCTGTGTCTGTTTTTTTCACATAAACTCCATAAAGATTTTAGGGTTGAGAACAGTTTTTGTCCGGAAACTTTAACGTGACATGGTATCATTTCCTGTTTGCTAAGTGCCTCATTGCGCCCGTTGCATGTTTTCTTGTTTGACTCTCTTTTTTTGCTCGTAGACCTACTTGCTCAGCGTGTGCTCATGCATAAATAAGCACTCCCATGACACATTCACAGAATTAGCTTCATACAAGCAAAGGAATAATTTACTCTTCTTTTCCTTCTACTTTCAAAGGAACTCGATTCTTCATTCCAGCCCCTCTCCCGCCGGCTTCCAGGTATTTTTGGTTGCAATAAAACAATGTGAGCTCCAGACACGGGGAGCAGGGATTAATACGTAGCCCAGACGAAAATCTAATTAGCGAAGCCTCCCCCTGCCCCTCGCTCCCCGCTCACCTGAGTCAGACACGAGGCCGGACCGGACCGGGTCCGGCCGACGTGGTGCCCTTCCTTTGATTTCGGTTCACCCTACCACTCCTGATATAAACAAATGGTCTGCATTGTTCAGACTCAACGAGCGCGCGGCTGCCGGGGGCGGCTAATCCTGTTAGCACGCGCCCGAGCTGAAGATGTCCGGACGGCCGCTGGAGCTCGCGCTGATCAAACGCCGCGCAGATGCGGGCTGAAAGGACGGAGGCTAAGCTAATCGTGGCGTTTAAGACGTCTCAGCCACGGCTCAGGAGTGAACTTAGATTAATCACGAAAGCTCTACAGCGACGCATCGTCTGTGTCAAAGGAGCCAAGGGGGGGCTGGAAGGAAGGGGAAGGAGTCCAGCGGAGTTTATGAGTTGGGAGTAAAAACAAATCCCATAAAGCAGGAGTCTCTCTCTCTCTCTCTCTCTCTCTTTCTCTCTCTCTCTCCATTTTGTGCCTGTGCTGCGTTCTTGTCGGCTGGTGCTGACAAAGGGGAAGCTTTTTATCACAGAGAAACGTTTATTTTCACCTCACGTTGTAAGTTACATCCACACGACTGTATGGGCTGCATAACAGGCTGCTTATGTTTTGGGGGAAACAGAGACTCTCTCTATCCCCCTCCCCAGGCCTCATGCAACATAATCTAACTGTAGCAATCACTTAACACCAAACAGAGAGGCACAGTGAAAAGAAAGAGAGGGAAGATGAAGAAAATGGAGGAGGAGGCCGCTTCTGCGCAGGCAGAGCTGGAAGCTGCCGCTGCTGTCAACATCGTGGATAAAGACGAATGGTGTGCCACTGCTCTCCAGCCAGGCAGAAAAACACCACGTCCGCTTTTGTCCACTCCCTGTTTCTCCCCATGTCATGTCATAATCAGCAAAAAAAAAAAAAAAAACTCCCCTAAACGCTACACACAAACTGTCAGTACCCACCCCCCATGTTTGAGGGTTTAGCACAACGCAAGCAGGCCACCGGACGGGTTCATTTGAAGTCATCGGAAAGTGACAACATATTGGGGGATGCTGGGTGCCGTCGTCATGGCAGCCATACATATGGCCAGATGGAGGGAAGTGATCTCTCACCCTCCTGTCTTCTCTCATCTACAGTAAGCTACCTTCTGCTGCGCTTCTCGTCCACTTTATTTTCACCCGCCCTCCTCTCAACTCAGTCCATCGTCCTCCTTTTCCATCCTCGCTTTTCATCTTTCCTCAGCCTTCGTTGCTGTCCAACCACAGGCTCCCCGGTCTTTACTGCCCCAGAGGGGGTAATTCTGCACGTAGACAAGCATAAAAGAAAAAAAAAAAAAAAAAAAAGGGGGATTTGAAAGGCGCCCCATTGTTCCAGCGTAACTCCAGCAGTTTGACGGCGTGTTTCCGTCAAACTGAAGAGGAGAAGTGCAGAACCGGCTCTGGGATCAGAGTGCTTTGACTTCCCATGGAGCTGCTGAACGTAGTCAACATTAACTCCCACACAATGAGAGTCTGGGGGCCAATACACAGCTCACAACAGCGTTCAGACGGGGAGAGGAGCCAAGAATGAAAGCACTTTGATATACAGTTCAGAGACGTGAAAGGACCTATTAGATGGTCTGTTAATTATTCAGGCAGACTAGAGTATTGAAGAGCAGTCTGCATTCCAGGCAAATTTGCAGGTATGAAAAATTGGAAGATTAGTTAGTTTTCTCTGCTAAACAAATATTAAACCACTGAGGGCTGTTTCATGTACAAAGATGTGAACTCAAAATGCTGCAAAGCTGATAGAGGGGGGGGAAACACGAGTAAGTTGCACCAGTGGGTGTGAGTTCGCTTTTTGCCACCCATTACTGGGGTGTATCTTTTGGCATGAAGAGGCATGTGACGTCATCTGGCAATGTCAGGTGTAAACCAAGGTGTAAACCAGTGTGTTCTTTGAGTGAGCCTGACATCTTTGTTTGAGGCTCTTATTTTGTAGTAATAAAGGGGATTTCTAAACTTATCAGGATGGCTGATGACCTTCCGTTGCATAAGCGTTGCTAATGTCCTTAACTCTTTTAAAGGGGCAGTATTATGTATTTTACAGACACATAACGCCAATTTTTACCACAACCAAGTGTCTATGTTACCTTCAGTTGTTATAAAAATGCTTTATAGCAACATTTTTTACCAGCATTGCACTGAGAAGTAGCTCGTATAAAGAGCTCAGCAGATTCGCAGTTCCACATGGTATTTGCTAATTGCTGCCTGCTAGTCTGAAGGAGCCGAGACTGTCGCTACGAGGAGGAGCTTTGTGGAAATAGGCGGTGCTTTGTGAGAGAGGAAACGCTTGGGTACCCCTGAGTGGTTGCCATGGGAGACTCAAGAATTTCTCAATCGTTCGTGAAAGAATCAAAGCAGCACTCCAGGTATGTTGTTTGATGAGTGAATAATATTATAACATGACGTAATGCTCAATACAGTAGATTTTACATGAGATCCCCCGTTCAGTAGAAAATAAACAATGACAGATGAGACGAATTTGTAAAAATATGACAGGCTAACCATTAGCCGCTAAGAACACAATGAAATTATAATTAGCTTTACTGGCACTAAATTAAAGAGCTACTTTACAGTTTTCACTGAATCTGGATTGTATTTGATCAAACGTGTAAATATAGATTTAAAACACTGTGACTGGTCTTACTAAAGATTGTTTAAGCCACAGTTTAAGGGGTAATGAAACCTTTTAGAAACAGAAAAATGGAGCATTACTGATACTTCTGACCATCAAAACCACTTTAAAAGTAGAGAAAAATAAAATATAAACGTTATTTGGATGAGTCAAACATGGATGGGTTCATTTTACACTCTGTTTATACATTTTTTAAAATCTTTGTGCTTTTACTCTACATCATTAAAGTCTTAACTTGTCAGCTAAATGCATTAGTAAACCATTTGTAGCTTATTTATGTAATATTACAGTTTTCAAAGACACTGTAAAGCTGACTGGAGAGTACGGTGAACCAGCCAATGTGCCTCCGCTTGTGTTTTTGTTGTGTTTTGTTTTGACAAGTTCCCCCGCGTCGAAAGCGACGTTGTGCACAAAGATGTAAACCGAGAACGGTGGACCGTACATTTTTAATGCCAAGGCGAAAGTCCCTTCCCACAGACACGAGCTCTAGTTACAAACATCCGAACCCTCGACAGGACTCAGCATCTGCGCGCGCGGCGCTCGAAATCCACAATTCTGTGCAAACGCATGCTGACACTCCTCTGCCCACCCCACCTCCACAGCCCGGTCGATGCCAGTAGTTAGGCGCTCGCTCGCAGAGAGAATTACAGGAAGGGGAGCGATGCCCTGCTGCAGTGTCGCTCCACAGCGTCCGGTCGAACCCGTCCTGGATGGCGCAAAGCTCTGCCTGCTGGTTCTGCTGCATCCCAGGCTGGACCACGGCTTCCAGCAAAACCCCCCAAAAGCATCAGCAGCATCAGCAAACCACCGACTCTTCATGTGACGAACCCGAATGTAAACACCGGTGGAGTTCATGAACACCCAGCAAGGGTGGTGAAAGTGAGAGAAACAAGCAGATGGATGGATGGATGGATGGATGGTTGGTCAGTGAAGGGGGTGGGGGTGGGGGAAAGGATGCAGGATGAGTCTTGTACTCACAGTTCAGAATAGAGGATGTGCAGGTTGCCCAAATTGTCTGTGTAGTTGGCCGGGCTGAGCCAGGGCAGAACCAGGAGCAACAGAGCCTTCATGGTCAGCCGTCACCCGCCCCCCCAACCCCTGCTCTCTGGTCCCTGAAGCTGAGCCTGTCTCCCCCTCGCCCCCACCGTCCCCCTCCAATTCTGCGACCCTGGCCGTTCTGACCCCCCCTACCCCCACTCTCTCTCTCTCTCTCCCCTCACCACCCCGCTTCCCTTCAAACAGAAGCGCTCTCAGATGTGATTTAATCCTTCACTTCCTACCTTTTCAACTCCCTCCCCCTCTTACTCTGCTCTTCCCCTACTTCTCTACTTGTGTCTGTGCGATCTTCTTCTTCTTTTCCTCTTTCTCCTTCTTCTTCTTCTTCTGCCTCAGGCTGGCTGCCTGGTCATCTCAGCTGCAGAGCCAAGTGGGCAGGTTGCCAGAGGTTGAAGACAGAGCAGAGGAGGAAAAAAATAAAATAAAAAAATCAGCCGGAGCAGGTGCAGAGAAGAAAGAAGAGGTCCCGGTTGTGGCAAAGGAGGAAGAGGAGAAAGTGCAGGAAGAAGAGGAAGGGGAACCCATACAAAAGGTGGCACATTTGGAATACAATTTGAGATGTGCAGCCCCTTAATCTGCTCTGGGCACTGGCGAGTTGTAAGAGGATTTGTGCCCGTATGCACTGTGAGCGGGTGTGCGCGCGTGTGTGTGTATGTCGGAGAGAGAACGGTGCAAGCTGTGACTTATACTGCAGCAGAAACCACTAAAGAGAGGAAAGAGGGGGTTGTGGGGGGGGATGGCGCAAACCAAAGCAGAGAAGGGAGCGGGGGGGCGTACTTTGTACTCCTCTGATTGGCTCGGCCACGTTCGCAGGCGCTCGGATCCACACACACTCACACACACACAGGTGCCGGTTCCTGCATTCACCTCCCCCTGCCCGTGGATGTATCGCTCCTGCAGGGCTGGGGGGGGGAGAGAATATGTTGCTTTCCGTTGCCTCACCCCTGGTTTACAGCGATGGACTGCTCCCAGTGCAGCAGATTGGTCTGATCGCTTAAAAGAACCTGCCTACAAGTGTGAAGGAGGAAAAAAAAAACACAGAGAGAGAGACAGAGAGAGGCAGAGTATGGCCAACACACACCGGTAAATCAATATGCTCTGCTGGGAGGGGGTGGGTTTGTCAGAGTGGCATGAATGAGAAATATGAGGATAAAAACGAAAGGATGTGAAGCGTGTCTGTACTAAACCGAGGGAATTCAAAAAGGTCTAATCTTCATCTTCACATTTTAGAGAGGAAAACTGAGCAAAAGACCGGAAGCTGGGTTAAAGCCGCACATCTTGGTTTGACCGATCAGGTAACCAGGAAACGACTGGAGGAGACATACATCTGCTGACAGTGTTAAGTATACCTGGCAGCAACTTAAAACTTCAAGAAGATGCATTTTAGATAGAAACTGAAAGGATGTTTCATCTCTCTTGTCTATTTCATTTTAGCTTCATTGTAGTTTGCAGAAAAACAGCAGGGAACCATAAAGCTAAAAGGTTCTCATAGACTTAGCATCTCCGATTGTGATCTTATTTGAGCACTTTTTTGGATAAAATCCAGTGGAGCCATTTGTCTCTAGTGGTTGCTTATGTGAAGGTCTCAGGTTTGTTTGAGAGAACAAAGGCAAAACAACTGGAAAACCCCAGAATAAATCACGTAGGTCAGGAATAAATCTACCAAGATGTTTAAAACAATATTCCAAGCTTTCAGCATCTGACATGGAAAATGGATCCGAAAAACACCATGTCCACACTAAAACATACTGGTGGCAACATCAGTACCTTCAAAAGGGAACAGGAAAGATGGTCAGAGGTGACAGAAAGATTAATGAAGTCTTGGATGAAAACTTGAGAGAGAGAGAGAGAGAGAGAGAGAGAGAGAGAGAGAGAGAGAGAGAGCAAAAGATTTGGGACTAAGGTTCACTTCCCAACACGACAACAATTCTTAAGTTAAATGGTTTAGATCCAAGTATGTTTTGTGTTACAAAGGTCCAGTCAAAGTCCAGACCTAAATCCAACTAAGAATCTGTAGTAAGACTTAAAATGTAGCTGTTTTACAAAGAAGAATGGACAAAAAAGTTTCTAGACATATCCTAAGTTAAACGCAACTGTACCAAATTGAGGTACTTGTTAGTACTGATTTTATCTACAATAAAATAATTTTATATACAAACCTGAGACCTTCACAGAATCTGTGTTGGTCTGTCACATAACATACCAATTAAATTAATTGATGTTTCTGCTTGTAATGAGATGAAAGGCAGAAAAAATTCAAAGGGCAGGATTACCTTGGCCAGGCAGTGAATAAATCTTATTTTTCTCACCGCTTCATCTCTCCCCTGCTTTTCCGGTTTTCACAACGCTGTCTGATGGCCTCGAGAAAATCATTTAGCCGGTGTAAACACCCCGTCTGACTAAATATTTCATGGATGAAGGTGGCGTGGTTACGGGCCAGTGTGCGTTAACGTTAATGGCCGGGTGCGAGCAAAACCGAGGCATCAGTTGTCCTGTGGTATTTGAGCGACGAGACCACAGGGCTCGCAGGAAATGGAAAAGTAATTGGATTGTGACAGGATGCAGTTTTGGCGAACAGAAGCCGGTCTGCCCCAGAGGAGGAGTCGTTCAGCAGCAACTCAGAAAAACGTCATCATGACGTACTCATGCACTCATGTTCTCGCACTCAATTACACCTTTCCATTTCCCATTTGTAGAAATGGTACCTCGCACTGACAGAGCGTCACGGTGCTGTTTTTCCATTCGCTACGTTGAAACTGTGGGCAGGAAATCACTGGAGAAAAGTCCCCATCATCTTCCTCTGGTGAAACTTTTCAAAACAGAGTTCAAGGTTTTGATTGTGTGTAATGAGAGTATTGGAGCATTGGAGCACATCTGCAACACTTCTCAAACTCTAAGGGGGTTTCTCAGTCATAGTTTGGTTTACTTTGGCCCAATCAGTAAAAATTTGTGGTGAACTTCTGTTTGTTAACTTGTCACTTTTTCTGGGGGTTCGGTTTCTTTCACACAGAGAAAGCTCCAAGCTAATCAAAACCTGTCACTACAAACGACGCCAGAACGTTTAGTCTGTTTATTGGTCAGACCGGCGGTATCAAACACACCCCAATACTGTGTTCTGGGCTGGTCAAAAACACAAAGAATGCAATCCTCTTTTTAGTCATTTCCCTGGTACTATTTCTGGCAAAACTTTATCGGAGATGTATGCTGAATGGATCTCGAACGTTCAAGATCAAGGAGTGTATCAAGACCACCTCCTACTGGTATTCAATGTAACTGGTGTATTCACATCTACACAATCAAACCAGAGTTTGTCTTAAACGGACTAAGCACCCTAAGACTAATCCTGCTATCACGACTTTACGGACATATTGGAAGACGGTTTGGATGTCCGGTCTGGTGTGGTGAAGGAAGAGCTCTGCCAAACACACTCAGACCAAACAGACAAAAACCACACGGACTCAAGGACCAAAAGATGTCACGAAGACCAAAGTGTATCGTACTAAACTGGCCTGGACCAAGTTGACTCAGAACAAACTCAGTGAACTCAAATAAAAGAAAACAGATTCGCGCTAATTAGACTAGAATCAAACGGACTGGAGCGAGTATTATCAGAGCCAAATGCCTTCAGAAACATCTCAGAAAACCAGCCATCGGATTCTAACAAAATGACATAAAACAGCCCCAGGGGAATTTTTCTGCCATAATTCGAGAACACACACTTTCTGTTTGAAAGCAGGACTTCACATCTTTCTTCTCAAAACTTGTAATGCTTGTAATTTTCTTCTCAAAACTTGTAATTTTGATCCTTTTGCGAATCAAAATGAAAATGGAAGTACAAGAATCCGACGGCTGGTTTTCAGAGACATAATGTCACTGTACGACATCTGAGCCGTTTTTGTCTGACGTTGTCTTTGTAACACCAGAGGACGACCTCAAGTATACACTCTTTATGGTTGGGCTGGGCTCAAAGTTAAGTAAAAAGTCCTGAGTTTCTTCCTCTGGTGGGAGCTTGAAGTGGAGCTGCTGCTCCTCCTCTACAGGAGTCGGCTGAGGATCTGATCAAGATGCCCCAAGTCAGACTCAGAACTCACCACAGGGATTACACGTCCCTCTGGCCTGCAAACACTTTGATATAACTTAGAGATAGAGAGAGCTGCTGCAGAGGGAGATGTGTGGGATAAGTGGAAGACTGGGGACGGACGAATGGAGTTTAACACCCTCGTTGCTCATTTCTGTAACTCTTCGCGAGGGGAATACAGGCCGTTTTTTTTATTTCATATTTCCATTTCAAATGTTTGTGATTTTCCATCGCTTTTGAGAACTCGAGCTTTTTTTAAACACTCAAGAAAAAGAAGAAAGCCTCAGCGCGCTTGAGGCCGTCCCCGAAAAGTCAAATATTTATACTTAAAGCAAGAACGAAAAGACAGAGTAATGTGTAAAACGTGAATGTGAACTTTGAAAAGGACCAGAACAATATGGATCGAAGATCATTCAAACAAACAAGAAACAGGCTCAAAGAATCACATGCGGTTACATGTCAGCGCACTAAAAAAAACAACAAAAAGACACAGTGCAAGCCCCGACAGCACAAACCCGACGAGAAAAACCGCAGATCAGAGAAGATTTTTGCTCCTCTTGTTTGCAGTGGATGCATTCGAAAATATCTGTCTCTCTTTCTGAAAGCCAATAAAGGTCACGAATGATTCCATTAGGATGATATCAGCCCCGACCAGATGGCCGTGTCTCAGTCATTACAACTTCTGACCCGCTGCCAGATTTTTTTAGAAACAGCCAGAAATAATGTACTGCATTATCACTGGCATCAAAACACAGACGGAGAGAAGGGTGAGGTCATGCATGGAGGCCGTGTGACTCGTCTCTCCCTGTGTGTCGAATTCGAGTTTGTTCAATACGATGCATATTGTGAATGTTAAAAATTGCTGAGGTGGGAAAATCTATATTACCTGATCTACGTTTTGTGGCGTACAGATTGAGACAACGTTAAAGGAAAAAGATTTACAACCATGGATTGGAGGGAAGGTGGAAATGGATTCTATGAGGGATGTTCAATGAGCGAGGCATGAAATTGCTGAAAAGTTCGAAAAGAATATTAATGTGGAGTGACCTTGATGGCATCCATCCATCCATCCATCCATCCATCCATCCATCCATCCATCATTTCAGTAAGGTGAAATGCATGCAATTGACTATGTTTGTTGTTTAAAGCAGCACAAAATATTTGAGTCATCCGGACATTTTGGTAAAGTCAGTAAGAAACTGTATGCTTGATTTTACCTTATATTTTTTGTGGTGCAAATAGAAGCTGTAGCCAAATTTCCCTTTAGCTGAATATCATATCTGCTACAAACCCAAACTAAATGGACCAGAACCAGAAATACGAAGGTACTGAATATTCTGAAATTATTCAAAGCTCTTTGGTTGTTCCACATTTTATGTTACGCTCTTTTTCCAAGTTTGATTAAATTAATCTATTCTCTATTCGTTTAGTGCTTTTGCCAATTTATTATAACTAGACAACAAAAGTCGCATCACCTGCTCTGACAACTATTGGACCTTATATAGACATGTGTGTGTCCTTCCCAGTCAAGTCCAATCAAATCAATACATCACAGGTTGCTTCCTGAAAACTTACAGAAACATCTCTACGATGATCTGTGAAAACTAAATTTTATGCCTCAACAAAATGTTAAGTGAAGTCTTTGAATACTTGCATAAGTGTGGTATCTTGATTTTATATTTTATAAATTTGCAAAACCGCTCAAAGGTTTTTCCGCATACTGTCATAACGGGGCATTTTGAGGAAAGAGATTCATTTGAGAGAAAGTGGAATGAGGCAGCAACATGTCGCCGCTGCATTCACCAACATTACCACTTGTTGCATGTTTTCCTGAAACCCTGAAAGCGTTTGCTTAACTCTTAGAGTCAGCACATAGACTTTGTGTTGAACTAATTGACAGCACTTGGTCACAGAAGCGTTGGCGCCGCAAAAACACTGCCACGCGAAAAGAGTTTGTGTTGTACTATTCTGATTACTCTGTTAAAAATAATCTAAATGCTGTGATTAGCTAAGAGCTAGCCACAAACTACGCTACCATTCTTTAAAGCTTTCTTTCAGCTTTTATGAATTCAGATGTGCATTTATTTTGCCTTAAATTTGCAATAATTAGTGGTCAGATCTCATCTGGATTATTCTGCACTAAAAGAAGATTCGCTAAAATATGTTATCATTCATAAAAACTCTTAATATTTCAGCGTAAACGCATAAAGGAGTCTTTTTAATTCTGTTAAGGTATTTACGCCTCTTTAGACTGAGATAAACATGAAACTTGCGATATTGTGGACCCTTTAATTGTAAAAACAAAAAATGTTGGGGGGGGGAAAAAACCCTGTACCTTTCTGGGGAACCCAATATTTTAACATGCAATCTCTGCTAAACGTGTTTCACTGCAAACCCGATAACGACAAACTGCTGCTTCCAATTAAACCTATAAATACAAGCCTTGGAATTCATAATAGCAGAACTAACAATCGGCCGATGCCTTGATTAGCGTTGCTGTTTCACCATGGGGGATAATTTGTTTGCTAATATGGTTATGAGACCTTTAGTTCAGATTAGAACGTCTTGCCGAGGTTTAGGTGAAGATTGTTAGCGCGCTAAAAAAGAAGCTGCTGCTATGGAAATCAGATGCAAATGAAAGTCTCCGGCGATTAAATTTGACATTTGCTTGATGCATTATGCAACTTGACTTCTTTCACGCCCGCGCACCATAATAACTCCACGCTAATAACACACTTTGTCTCTGTAGGTTTGTCTTTATTCATTAAAAACTCTCCCAAACTCAACAGAGTTACAAAGAACCATGCAGAGCACAATTTAAAAGAAATGTGCTTTTTTTTAAAATTATTACTATTATTCACTGCCACAATCAACGGAGCAGGATAGAGATGTTGAAACGGGTTATTTGCCGAGACCTTTTCACATCCTTGCACACGATGCGTTCGGTGATCTCGGCAGACGCGGCCCCGCTCACCTCCACAGATAATGCCCTCTAACTACGGGAGAGCAGCCGAATCCTTTTGGGAGGCAACCTCGGAGATCCACACCTCATTATGACATCCGAGGGCAGGCAGTGGAGAAAAAGAAAAGAAACTGACAGAAGGAAAGATTGAGCGGAAAAGATGGTGTAGGAGTAGAAACACAACGGTGAAGGAAGATTTGGTGATTTCTTTTTAAGGATTTTTAAACAAACTTGAGCTTCCACGTTTTTGGATGCAACTTCCTGTCTGTGATACTTGGTGAGATGCGTTAATTATCCCAGCAGCACTTGGGCCAGGGGGAGTCTTAATGAGGATTAACGCGAGCGGAGAGAAACTGCCGTGCTGCATCTTAATACGTGAGCAGACAAGCTGGGAGTTTTGGTTTGATGAAAGCCCGGTTGGAGGGGAAACTCTGTCCTCTGGGGACGGTAGCCGGTGCTTAAAGATGATGGACGAAGTGAACGTGGAAGGGGTATCCTACGGTCAATGGCTATTGCAAGTTATTGCGATTTTTGACAGACGAGTGCAGATGGGAAAAAAAAACTGAAAATGGAGAGGAATGAAAGGTGGGCATGCAGGAAATGGGAAAAGTCATTTGATGGCGCCGGTACATGCACTGTTTCACAGCGGCCATTTTAAACATATTTGCACCCCAGAATGAATTACATTTTATTTGGAAAAATAAAGTACTCAGCCCATCTCTTAGTTGCGATATCAAAATGTACCAAACTAACTGCATGTCTTTGGTTTTAAAGACAGAGCCGATTCTTAACAGTATTTCCCTAACTTCTCCACTTTAAAGTAAGACGGTGGCAGACTCATGCTGAGGGGATGGTGTTCTTTAGCAAGGGACAGGAAAGCTGGTAAGAGTTAATGGAGCATAGACATAGTGCAAGAGCAAAACATGGAACAGACTTGAGATTCTTTCTTGGGTTCACTTTGGACGGCAACAATCCTAATCAGAGCCATAGAGCAACAGCTAAGAGTGAATATCCATGTAATAATATGGTCTAGTCAAAGTCTAGAGCTAAATGCAGTTGAGTTTGTGGAAAATGGGCTTGGAAATCGATGTTCTCAGATGTCCTCCAGCCACTCTGAGCGTGTGTCCTGTTGTGTTGAAGAATATTGAGAGAGACAGACCCATGAAGGCTTGCAGCTCTAACTGCAGCGAGAGGTGATTCCACAGAGCAGTGACTCCAGAGGCCAGAATAAAAACACACACACACACTCACACACACACACACTCTGCAGAGTTAAATTGTAAGAATGTTTCAACAGCATGTTTCATTTCTTTTCAACTTTGTATTCTGTTAAAGGGCCAGTATTATGTGTTTTCCAGGGACATGGTGCCATTTTATAGCACAATCAAGTAACTATGGCACCTTCAGTTGGCATATATATCACATATGACTTGAAATACATTTTACTTCCAAGTTTAACGCCTTGAAATTGGGCATCTGTCTCTCTAAGAAGCTCCTGCTCTTTTTGAAACTCCGCCTTCACGAAGTCATCACAACACGACTCCTCTGTTGATCCTTTGACAACGTATTCACCAGCGTTTCACTCAGAAGTAGCTCGTATAATGAGCTCAGCAGATGTGGTTTGCAGAGCCGTTTGCTAATTGCTGCTGGCTAGTCTGCAGGAGCCGAGTGAAGGAAGGCTGCTCTGTGAGGCGAAAGCTCAAAAAACGTGGAAAGTGCAGCTCTGATGAGGTCCAACGAGGCATTTTCCACAGCAAAAAAAAGGATTTCTCAAACATACATGAAAGGATCACATACTCCAGCACTCTCCAGGTATGTTTCAAGCCACTTTCAATTGATAGTTAGTGGATTTAAAGAACCGAAAAGGGTTAAAGTATCTGATCACGTTTTTTGGGGGGTTTCTTTTGGAGCCTACCTGCCCTTGATGTGATCTTCCATCTCGCCGCGAGGCAGGGTCTCTGTGCAAAACTCAGCAAAAGGGCATGCCACGGTCAGCTTATCCAGCAGCTTATGCACCAGCAGGCTCGGCTTCCTGCAGCTCTGCAGCATGAGGGGCGTGCGGCACACGGGACAGAAGTCACTCTCCAGTAGGAAGTTGGTGAGGCACTCCTTGCAGTAGGTGTGGCCGCAGGGCGTGTCCAGCGGCATGATGAGTGGCGACAGGCAGATGTGGCAGATGAGGTCGTCATCCACGTCGTCCTGGTAGATGTACTCGTGGTTCTCCTCCAGCTTGTGGCTGTGGCCGCAGGAGGCACACAGCTCAAGGGTCGGGGAAAACACACCCGAGTCTGTTGGGGACATGTCCAAAGGGGAGGCCTCCGCCATCGCTGCGGCGACGTCAGGCTAGAGTCTCATCTGAAAAGCTGGAACTTGGGATGTTAAGCTGGACGAGTCGAACAGAGTGTCAGCAGAAGAGATCTGCGAGGAAGAGGAAAGCAACGTAAGTACAACAATGTAGAAGCACTTGGTAATGAGATTACTGTTGTGTTAGCCCTGGAAGTGGAGAGAGTTGCAATAGTTTGATATGCGTTTGGATTGGGGACCAAAATCGCAACATTTGTTACATTTTCAGCTGGTGCGGTTCTTGTTCACGCTACACTGCCAAGCGATTCCAAACTAATTTAAAAACCTGTTCACCTCCTCGCCTGCGGTGGCGTTGCAGCGAACACCACTGAAGGAAATGACATGAGAATCTCAGAAGAAGACATGAGTGCAACTTCCTTCTGTGTAAAGTGTAAACAGAAATGACGCAGAGTCAGCTTTTTTTGTAGGATTTCTCTTTTGTCTTTGGTAAAAGTGATCTGTGATTAGTGATCTGACCAAGAGCTTAAGGAAACTGAGCACAGAAACAGAAGAAGAAGAAAAAAACCACATTGTACATTATTTAAAAACTGCCTCATTAAAAAAGTAATCCATATATTCATCAGAAGCAATAAGAGACATTTCGACTTCAGCAGTAAAAAATTAGAGATGCACTGAGGATCTTTTGATCAGTTAAATAAGCTTTTTTCTTCTTCTTCTCTTCTGGCTTTTCACTTCGTGGGTCGTCACGTCAATTGACCTTTTCACCTTTTATTCCTACAGTCTGCATGCTCTACCCTCACGCCAACTTTCTCCATGCCCTCCTCCTTTTGTGTCTTCCTCCTGGCCTTCTGCCCGATGACTCCAACCTCAGCGTCCTTCTACTGATGTAATCATCGTCTCTCCTCTGAACATGTCCAAACCGTCTCAGTCGAGTCTCTCCTGGCTCTATCTCCAAAACATCGAAAACATTTACCCCACCTCATTACCAAAAGATTAATCGGCAAGAAAAGACGCTGAAGTCGGTTTAAAATTTCAACTCTAATAATTTTGTTTTTGTTTCACAATATTAACGTTTTTTGAGCTGTCACTTTGAATCATTACTTCACAATCATATTTCACTTAAATAATTGATGGTCTACGATCAATCAATCAAATTTTATTTGTATGGCACATTCCAGCAGCAAGGCATTTCAAGGTGCTTTACATAATTAAAGAAAAAAAAAAATAAGAACAGCATGTGACATTGAATAAACAGTAAGAAAGAGAGAGATTTTGAATAAAACATACTTTTGTTACGGTATTTAAGCGCCTGTCGTCGCCGGACTCCGCCGTCCGTTTAACACGGGTATTATCCAGGCCCCGTCGCCTGACAGGACGGAATTCACAGATTTTTAGTCAAAACGCCATTTGACAAGGATTCTCACACCTCAGAGTTTTAGTTAAAACGCCATTTAAAAGAAATTAATAAATAGATAAAAAGTAAAGATAAAAACATTAAAAACATCAAAGACATGATTTCAGCAGGGCTAAAAAAAGTATTCAAATTGTTTTTATGTCTTATATTAAAATTTAAACTGAAGTTGGTATCAGTTGAAGAAAGATAAACTGGGTTATTTCCAAAATTTTGAACAGTGCAAGTGAGTTAAAAGTACATAGAGCCACAAAGGACTTATTTCTTTGCTACAAATCATTTGTTTCCACCCTTGAAAAAAAGCGAGATGTGTTCAACAATTCATAAATTTTAATGTAGGACGACTGCAGACACAGCGGGACTTCTTTCTGTTCACATATGCAAAGAACTGCAGCAGACTCATTTTTTTTTATTATTATTATTTTTTATCATTTCTTGGATTTACAGAGGCGGCCCAGATAACGGATATTGAACGACTGCGATTTCTCCTCTGGATGTGGGAACATCAATACCACTCGTCTCAGCAGCAGCGACAGAAACAGACGGACGCAGACGAGCCTGTGGCTCTCTGCTCCACGACAGTCGCTCATCTCTGCTAATCCACAGCCGGGTGCGACGCGGTCTCAATCGTGCCGAGTTATTGTTTTCTGGTGCACGAGTTTATGTTTTGGTCGATGCGCCGGGCTGGCCAGCCGGCGCGCACGTCATACCCGGAGCAGGTGGGCTCCTTCGAGCACATGGACACCGACAGATGGGCCTAGTCAGGCACACGCCACTTTGGCAGGAGCGACCGCGTTGGCGCTCCGCTCGCTTTGTTTCTGGAGCTGTAGCCGGCTCTGCGCTGCTGCGTGACGACACGCTGGCTCTCGTTCAAAACGCCGCCAACAGCAAAGGGTGAAGTCAAAATAGAAATGTACAGCAGCTTTGAAAAAGTATTTGCCCCGTCTAATTCAAACGACAAAGAGAAACCGAGTGTGTGCAAAAGGCGGTTTCCAAATGAATCCATTTTTAAAAGGAAAGAAGAAAAGAGATATAAGCGTAAATAGAAAGATTATGACTGTTACCCTTGGTGAAAACTGAGATTCGCTTTTTTCCCAGAATTATTAAACAAGGAAGTTTTATTTTTGGTAACCTCTTGGATGTGAGGTTGACACATGGCTGGTCACTCTGGAGAATCTTCACTGTTTTATATTTTCTCCTTTTTCAGATAATGGCTCTCTGTGTGTTTCCGTAACAGCTTTATAAAAAATTCCAAGCTGATAGAAATCACCAGCTGTGTCTACATAACACATGTGCGTAAAACTTTTGGGAATTTTCCACTAATGTCGAAAAAACATAATTTCCCGTTTACGTTGTTTCCATTAAATGAGAAGAGCGATTAGAATCAATAAGTTTGTTCACGTGATAAGTCACTTCCTGTCGTCTTCTTCGTCTTTTTCGCCAGCAGTGACATCCGGTTGTCGGTCACGTGACTCATTAGTTTTGCGAAATAAACTAATTGCCGAAAAAGAACCTCATCCAAACTGTTAATCGAAAAATTGTTTGTTTTTTTTCCTGAAATTGGGGTTAAGCAAATTTATTTTCATAATTCCGATTTGCGCAGTGATATGGTCAATGGGAATGCAGCTGATGACTTAATTTCTCATCGGTTTTGTTCTTTTGATCGGGTTTTTGAAATCTTCTAGCTTACTTCAAGTTGTCACACGGTCTCTACTTAAGTGGTTTCCCCAATAAACAAATAATAATAAAAAAAAAAATTAAATTTAGATGTTTTATTTGTTTTGACGATTTGTCTTATATTAAAATTAGGTTAATGATCAGAAACATTTAAGGTTAGGAAGAGAAAAAAAAAAAGCAAAAAACACACACACACACACACACACACACACACACACACACTCAAAAAAAAATCTACAAGAGCTCAAATATTTTTCCACAGCACTGTAATCTGAGGCCGCTGCTTCTGTTTGGGTTGAACATATTCCGCTGCTCTTACAGCCCCAGCTAGAAAGCTATTACAAGGCACAACAAACACCGGCTTCAGTCTGCAACACTCCATGGTGCTGCATCGTAAGTGGGTGTTTGATAGCAAACACAGTCTTTCCTTTTGACATTATCAGTTTGAATCCCACAGACTGCGAGGTAAGAATTCCCGTCTGCGGCGTATCTAACGCTAACGAGGAGAGGGTGAACTGTCGAACAAAGTAGAACTTCCCCTCTCCAAACGCGTGACGACAGGGTGGATTCATCACAAGCCGTGGCGCCTGCTGAGTGCGGCCTGATCTACGGAGCAAAGCGCTTTCATCACAGAACAAGCCCGAGACCGAAGAGGAAACGCTAGTTAGAATGACAAGACAGAAAGGAAGAAAGGAAGAAAAAAGATTCACAGACATGAAAAAATGATCCGTTCTCGGAGCCTAATCTCCTATAAAAGAGTTTTTCACAAGTAAACTCGTTTAATGAGGGAATGCGGCAGCTCTTTGGTGTGGTGTTGTCTCGGATCTGCTGATAACACATCCACTTCTCCCGGACGATTCATTCTAACAGCGGGAAATGCGAGTGGGGCAAATCCATAATTTAAAAAATAAATAACTCTTGGCATGATCAAAAACCGAAGCTGTTTTGTTTACAGCTCATCCAGAATACTAAATCCAGTTTCTGATTCTGGGATGATTTTACCCCAACTTAGGTGGAAAGCAGTGGACTGGAGGCTGGGTATTACTACTTTGTGGCTAATATTACCAACACATCCTAAAAAAATAAAATAAAATAAAAAATCATAACTCATATGGTTCTTAACCACCGGGGCACGGGCCAGCATAAGTCCATAGGTTGTTTATTATTGGGAAAAACATGTAAATGATGCTGATGATTAGATGGTGTATTAATTACATTAACTCAATAAAATTACTCATTTTCAGTAGCAGTCATGTAATGAAAAACACTCCCAACTTTAATAATTACGTTACCAGTCATAAATCCGTATAATTTGGTTTGAATCAGTTCTGCTGCTCGTCACTGGGCCAGAGGCAGATTCCATCAGCATTACAAGTACAAACTATTCAACTGCTAAATGACTTGCTGCTAACCCTTCCTCCAGACATGACAGCCACACCAAATGAGTGAGTCAGGGTAATAATGTGCTTCCACTTCTCCTTTACAGCCATTTATTCAATAAATAATGTGAACTGGAATTGGGGCTCCACATAAAACATCCGCTCAGGGTCTTTTAAAACTCAAGGCGGCACTGGGGAAATCAGGGCAGCGCAAAAAAAAAAAATATCTGCACACTGGTCAGGACAGGACTGAATGCAACCCATATGCTGTATAACAAGTTGTTTCTTCAGAAATATTAGCTGAGCCACCGCGCCGGACTGATGAGCTACGATAAACCATTTCCACAGGAGGAAAGGGAAGCAGAAGAAGAGCCGAATGAGTCACGACTTAGAGATCTTACAAAAGTTTCAAAACTGATGCTTTAAGATTGAATCCAAAAACTGCATTTTAGTCAATTTGGTCATTCAAGTGACCTCAAATTGGAGAAGATGGTTCAAAGGGGAAAGCTTTTTTTTTTATCTTTTGAAATATCCTTTATATCTTTAACAAAAATGCACATTGCCTTTATGTCAACCGCATTGTATCGACTGACACGCACTGACATGTTGACAGTGATTACTGGACTCCATCCTTAGGTTCGTTCGGCGCTGACTGTGTGCCGCCGGGTTGGTTTAGTGGAAAATGATGATGTGTGCTGCAGTTCTGAAACAACCCTGATGTAAACAGCCTTACTGGAAGAAAAGATCATGCGCAGATGCTCCCGAGACCACAAACATATGAATCTGATGGCACACACGCACACGTTTGCCTCTACATACACCCACTTTTCATGGATGAATTCAGGCGACACACCCGTGCCGGAGGAGTATCGGCTTTCTTTTGACGCTTTGACGGTAGGGATGTTTGAGCCAGTGCTGTCGCTGAGGACAATGGGAGAGCTCTGATGGGCTATGGATGTTTTCCACAGTTGGTAGTCTGGTAGACTGGGTTTGATTGGGGAACAAAGTAACAACATTTTTTACATTTCCGGCTGCTGTGGTTTACTTCCACACTGCCCTGCGTCACCTTTTGGAAAACCTGTTCTCCCTCCGCACCTGTGGTGGCGCTGTACTGACAACCACTGAAGGAAACGACAGGAAAATCTCTGGAGAAGCGCAACTTCCATCGTTGCAAAATGTAAACAAAAATGGAGCAGCGTCAGATTTTGGTGGTTGCAGGATTTCTCTTTTGTCTTTGTTAAACGACCACGAGTCATTTCTCCAGCAAGCATTAGTTTGTTTTGGTCGTATTTATCCAGAATGCCCTGTGGTATCGTTGCTTCCTGCTTTTGGAGCGGTCTTTGGTCCGCTTGCATTCATTCACATATGCGTTCGAGTTCACTTCAACCAAACCGAGACCTGTAGGTTTTTAGGTGGATCAGTTTGCTTTTTTGATCGTCTTCTCAAACGATCTGGACTGTCTAGGCAAACGGACTGAAGTTTTAATAATGTAAACTATACAAAGACGGTGTGAATCCACCCTAAACTTGATTTGTAGCAATTGATTTGTTCTGTTGGCTCTAGTGTTTGAAAGTAGTTCGACAAGAAAGAGGGAAATGAGAGAGGGGGGAGACATGCTGCACAGGTCGCCAGGCCGGGAATCGAACCTGCAACCACCAGCTTGAAGACTAAGGCCTCAACACGTGGGTCGTGCTTTGACCCTGCGCCACCACAACAAATCAAATGACGTTTTATTTATTATACTACTCGCTCTCAAGTGCTCAAACAGCCAGAAGAAAGGCGGGTTTTCATGATCCATAAATCTCATTGTGTCCATGTTTCTCTTTTGTCCTTAGCTGAAAAAAAGAGGGAAAGAAATGTCTACATTGTCAATACTACCCTTTCTCTTTTATCTTTGAAGCAGTCATGCCAATCCTTGACTCAAGATGCTGTCCGTCAACATAAACCATGGCCCAATCTTCGCCTGGAGTATATTTTATGTAAATACCGCTGCCGGATCGGTCTCTGATTTCTCCCCTGTGATCCGACTTAATAATGACACAAGACAGTGCGAGGTCAGCTTTTTTTTTTTGTAACGACCGTTGATGAGTGTGGAAAACAAGCCGGTGGCGAGGCATCTGTGTCTGCATCAGCATTCGGAGTGTTCACACTTAGCTGGCGTGTTGCTATGTACACATCCACTCCTCGGGTTCAGGACAAGACGTGGAATCGTATCTGCTGATCAAACACACCCCGAAGAGGACAGGCGAACCGACACAGTTGACCGGGGTGTTAATGTCACTTCGCTTTTCTTTTAACTTTTAGTGGAGTTCCCTTGTCAACACAAGGCGGTCGCTCTGTGAGTCACGCCACCGATAAAAGGTGACTGGATTCAGGGAGCAGCAGCGAGAACCGTTTCATAAATAGATCAGTCATTAGGTCATAAAAAAAAAGAAAAACAAACACAAAAGACACAAAAATAGCAATCTCTAATCAGACTTTGGACTCATAATCATGGACCCAGAGAACGAAGCCAGGAGTTAAAACAAGTACATGCCAGATGCAGCACATGCAGACCGCAACATAGTTAGTCTGTTGTGTTCAGACATGCCCCAAAAACAGAAAAATTCCAGTAAGTCTTCCACCATTTTTTTTTTCTTCTTTCTTTTCTCTGGAAAACATCTGCTTTGTAACCACGCACAACAAAACAAGGACAGAACAAAGATGACAGCGTTTCTGTTTAACTGCTTACACTGCTGAAACATTACCCAAACATTTAGCTTCACCAGCTAGAAAGTAAATCAGCCCCCTCCCCCCCACCCGCCCAACTGTCAAGATGCTCTACATGCAGTTTGTGCGTATTTTGTCAATGTAATAATAATAATAATAGGGGAAAAAAGCCAGATAATGGAAATCGCTTTTGTGCTGTCATTTATAAATAATAATGTGTCTCATTAAATAAAATTCACATAAGAAAAGGAGAAATAATCTTTCTATGTTATAAAATGCAGCGCCTTTTGTTCCGGTGTGGCCACATGGGATGTAAAGCGACAGTACAGGAACGTTACTGTAATCTCTCCGTAAAGCTCTGTGTGTGTTTAAGGCCTGACTGATACTGACTGACTGACTTCTCTAGAGTCGGTGTGAGTCACAGCTGCAGCCAGATGTGAAGCCTGGTGAAGAAACATCTGAATGAAACAAACAAAATACAAACACCTGCCATGTTCTGCTCACTTATAAACAGAAAGTGCGAACATACAGGCAAATGACTTTCATGCAAATAAAAAAAAAGATCACTGTCATGCTTTGTACAACAAAGTGCTCTGACTATTAAAAGTCATGTTTAACCCACTAATCTTTAAGAGGAATTGGAAAAACGTGAAAGCGTACTCACATAACCTCATTTTGGAAGTTCGCTTTCGGCACCGTCGCTCACCTGCACAGGTAAGAGTCTGGCAGCGGGTGTAACATTAAACCCTTTCAGTGAAGGGAGGTGGAGAACAGCGAGAGGTAAATGACTCACAAAACAGGACTTTGTCCCGATCTTAGAGCCTTTGGTGACTGGCTGAACGGCCTTCGGGCAAAAGAAGTTTTTATCTCATTCCCTGACTTTCGGGAAAATCTTCCAACGCCAAACTCCCGCGGCGTGTGGAGCAGAGCTCCTTCAAAACCTGCTCATCTCTTCACCGGCCCAGGTGATCAGGAAGTGGCGGTGAGATGGGCGGAGACAAGAAATAAAGGTAAACAGGAGAACTGCTCCAACCTGCTTTGGGAGTTGAGGGAGAAACTGGATTGGGACGAAGCAAAAGTCTGAACGGAAATCACCCACAAACAATGTGTTTAAAAGGAGAATTTTAAAAATCAAGCGAAATTGCATGAGTGTTTTTAACCGACACACAGTACAAAGTTGCAGCAGCGATTCACGCCTCTGCTTTCGGCACACTAAAAGTCACATAAACATCTGAACAATGAAGAGCCCCTAATCGTACAAACTGGTGATAATGCTTCGACATATGTGGCGAGTGCAAACACGGCTATACATCAAGATGCTGTAATCCCTGCTGCTTGTATGGGGTTTTCCTTTTTCTGTCGTGGTTTTCCCTCTCTTTGACTTTTGCTGCTCCTTTAAAGCCATGCCTGTGCCTGACTTAGTACAAAAACAGTAGTTATCCCAGATTCAAGGCATGGCTCCTCTCTCTCTCTTTTTTTCTTTTTTCCCCTCCAACACACGGAGTCCGTGAGCCACAGGTGCTTCAGGGACTCGCATCTCCACACAATGGCAATTTTATGAGTCACGCTCTGACGTAGGACGAGCCGAGCCATTTGCCTCGGTGTGTCTGAGCAGCAATGCCGTATCTGGCTGTCATTCATTTTTCCATGTTTTTTTTTTTTTTTTGTTGCGTGTGCAGACACACACGTTTCTTGCTCAAGGGCATTTTGACATGTTGAATACCTGATCTTAGAAAAAAAAAAAAAATGGAAGAAAACCACTCCACTGTTGAGCAACGGCAACCTCAGGAGCAACATGGGATATATTTAGTTTCTGATTCATTGTCTTAGATTATTATGTGTTAAGATTTTTTTTTTCATCATCAGCATGAAGGGATGGACATTCTGTTTCCCATCACCAAAATGTAAAGCTGGATATATTGCTATCTTTTGCTCGACGGTCACCAAGTTTCCATTACAAATGTGAGCAAAACATTGATATTCTGCTAATGTCGAAAAAAAAAAAAAACTAATCTGTAATTGCTGTTTCCATTAAATAAGAAAAGTAATCAAAATCAGAAGTTATTATGTTTGTTCACGCGATAAAAAAAATAAGCTGTGCCATCATCCTCCTACCACTTCCTGTCATCTTCTTCGTCGTCACGAAAAAGAGCATGTGAGCTTTTTACAACGCACACGGCTATGCAGGAGTGGGGGGTTTGAAATGTTTCTTATGAACGTTAAAGATTGTCTGTAGGCATTGTGGCTTCTTTGAATTGCTTAATACTTTGATTCTTAAGCATCTTATTTGCGTACACAATCAACTAAATCCTCTGTTGAGCTTTTTAAAAATGAGCTTGAATGCCAACACATTGATCTTTGATTCTTTGACATAAGATCCCCCCCCCCCCAAAAAAACCCCACAGTATCAGTTTTACTGTGAGGATGTTATCGTCTGCATTTAGTTCCTAATATTGCTTCTTAAAGCTCGAGGCAATCGTGTTCAGAAACTTGTGATCAAAGAAAGTTAACAGAAAAAGGCAAACTGATGCTTTCCTGCTGACTCAAAGATCTGAATCTGGACAGCAGAGCTCGGAAGAACGGCTCCCGATGCCCTCCGCTGTTTTCGTTCTCCTCCCACTTCCTTCGCAGAAGACCCATCCTGTCCTCCAGAGGACGGCATAATGTGTCAGGATGTGCTGAGAGCCAAGAAGTGCCCGTAAAATAGCACCGCTCTTCCTAACTCATGCAATGTGCATTGCCGCAGTAATTCAGAGACTCAAGAGTTCCTCGAACTCTTCTGAGTTTTCTTTGAAGTTGCTGAGTTGGACTTGCATCCTGTTTCATTTCTGCTGATGCCTCAGCTCCCCGCTGCTGGAGTTTATCTAAACACCGTAGTGCAGGTGAAACCAATCTCCTCCGTCTCTCTAGGACGCTTTCTTTGCTTTCTCTCATTTCACCTTTCCACTCGGATTGAGGCGAAGCTGATCTCGCTCGCTCCGTCCCTTCTCAGCTGTACGTTCCCCGGATCGCTGCTTCCCCAAATCCGCATGAAAGATGTCTGCCTTAGATTTCACATGGGAACCCGAAAGGACAGGGTCAAAGCAAAGTCATTCAATATTTCCCCTTAAACAGACTATTTTTCAGATGCTTATCATGTTCTTCTTTCTTTTTTAACTTGTACTGCTTTGAAAGGGGTTGGTATTTGTTTTGTTCACAGCACTGATGCAAAGACTTTATCTGGAAATAGAATATGGATAAGAAAACATCTGATGGGATCACAAAATAACAGAATAATTACAGTGATCGCATCATTTACTACAGATACGACAGTGCTGTACAAAAGTATTCACCCTCTTTTTGAAAAAAGAAAACATAAGCTTGATTGTGAATGCGTAATCAAGCTGATGTGCATCAAAGAAGTGAAGTCTGGTTTGTCTAAATACCCAGGTTTTGGTTCGGCTGAAATGTACTCTGGCGCGATTTGAATGTGTATGAACAACAAGTGAACTGGAGTCCGCTCCATGAACATGAAGCGGACTAAAGCGCAGAGCATTCTGGGTAACCAAAAAAAACGGGTGTGTCTAGGGGTTTACCAAAGAAAAAAAAAAAAAAAAAAAACGTACAACCACTAAAATCTGATGCCACCCAATTTTTTTCACATTTCGTGAGGAAGGAAGTTGCGCTCAGTGTCTTCTTCAGAGGTTTTCATCTTGTGTCCTTCAGTAGATCTCGATGCAGCGCCACCACAGGTGAGGAAGGGAACAGGTTTTTCAAAGAGTTTGGGTTGCTTGACACAAACATTACAATTTTGGACTCTGATCAAACCGATAAGCCTAACGGATCATCAGGTGTGAAATCACCATTAGATGTAGGTCTTTCTTAACGCTCCTGTTCTCCCGCTCCACTCTACCATATAAACCACTGAGGTACTTAAAAATCTCCTCTGGAGGAAAACAGAAACGAGACAACGAGGTTTTCAAAACCCGTGAAAAGCTAAAACAAGAACAAACTCATAAGGTTTTGGTGTGGTCTAGTCAGTCTGGACATCAATTAAGATCTAGACTTCAACTAAGTTCCTACGGCAAAGGGTTGATCAAAACGACTCTGCAAGGATGAGTGGCCCAAAAAGACTTATTTCCATTTATTTAAAATGCTTGATGGATGTTTTTGGCTAATAAAAGTTTCACAACCAGTTATTAGATTTTGGGTTAATTTGAATATCCCCTTTATTTTTTCTTTTAAAGGCAAAGAAGTAGCTAAAGAAGGAAATGCACAGTTGGTATTAAAAATATGCGTTCTTTTGATGCAAGACTTTGTTAGCCAGACTCATTCTTCTCCTTATTAGCCACACATCATTAGCGTTTAGAATTTAAAACTTTACGTTCGGCTCCCATCTGCTTAATGCATTGTTACTTTGAGAATAATTTGATAGCCTCTTAGTTTTCTGAAATATTCCAATTTAAAATGTTGTGACTGTGGGATTTCTACCCTGACCACAACAGCCTCAAAAGGGGCAACTTTTGGGAACCGGAAAATATAATTTTATTTTTTTTTATGTGTGTTTTCTCTCCTCAGTAGTCGAGCGCTCACACTGCCGGAGCAACGAAGCTCTCTGGCTAAGCTGCTTGAGCTCATGGAAGAGAAGAAGTTGAACGGCCGACTCTCCAAACCCGGGTTCATGGCACCAGATAAAATGAATCAATTTTTGGAAAAGTGTTTTTTTTTTTTTTTTTTTTTTTTTT
>NW_015113136.1:93225-115340 GCF_001443285.1 Poecilia latipinna | reverse complement strand
AGCCTCATTCATTATTGACTCAAAGAATGAGCGCAGCACAACTAAAACTTTTACTGACTGCAAAACATCCACAGATTTACTCCTTGAAATACACCTTGGGGAATATTTTGTCATTTTACTTTTTTTTTTTTTTAATGATTCCTGGTTAGACAATCCAGCTGCTCACTCCAACAAGATGAATTAATGGACTCCACACTCACGTTCCACTTTATTCTACAGATTTACCAAAGCGCTCACTAACGCAGTTTGCAAAACAGCTTACGTCACGGCAGAAACTCAGTTCCTTTAGGCGTCCAGACGTGCTGAAGACGACCTGTCGAAGCTGAAACCAGGCATCAGAACGGGAAGAGACGTTAAAAAGCTTTGAACGTACCAAGTTTGCTAGCGCTAAATGGGTCGGCTTCTCTCAGGTTTACAGAAAATGTCTTAAAAGAGAGGAAATATCCAGTGTGGAGGATGTTTTATTCACACACGTTTAATTCGTTAGAACCAATTGCACTTTATTTAAATTCCACAGCCCACCTGAGTTTTGCTGCGACATCCATTCGTTTGTGACCGTAGCGTAACCAAACGTCTTTGACAGCTACGTCCAGCAGACCGATGATCCACGTAACAAAACTCAAGTAATTTCAGGTTAATTTCTTGATCGTGACAATGAATCAATTGTACTTTGACAGCCTCCACAGTCAACAGATCTCAGTCCGACAGATTACCTTTAGGATGTGGAAAACAGGAGATTTTACGGAAGAGGATAAGGGCCACTGGAAAAAAAGGATTCTGACATTAAAGTTGGAATTATCTTTTTCTTTTTTTTTTTTCAGTAGGCCTTCGGTAACAAAGTATGCCTAGTGTATATTGTGCATGACGCCGTTTTCTAGGGGACAATTTGAACACAGCCTTTATTTATTGCACATTAAATCTGCCTTGCTGTTCGCTTGGAAAGAAAAAAAAAAATCTGATTATTTTACCAGAAGACGAAGTTAATTAATTGCTACGTTTGAATGATTTCCATTAACGCTTCTCTCCTCTAAATTCTTGGCATTATTTGATACCGTAAAATGGAAAAAATAATAATAATAAAAACGAAGACTGTGCCGGAAGTGTTTTTTTTTCTCTTCCGTTTTACTCAGTCTATAAAAGTAGTCCCCGCCGTCTACATTCTCTGCCCTCACATGAACGCATTTTCTCAGGCGAACAACTTTCGATTTCTGCAGGTAACCTTCAGCGTGCCGGCCTAATTCAAAATGGCATCTGAAATACACAAGTGCTCCTGTCTAATACGGTTTCCCTCACCCTTCACTCACAACAATAATGGAATGTGGCTTTCCATCACGGCCGGAGCCACACACATCCAACCATACGCTTAACTGCACTCACACACACACACTCACACACGGTACATAAGCACTAAAAATGCCACACGTCAGGCGGCGGCCATCTATTAGTCTGCGCCGTGACACGGTTGGCTCTCAGCCACCTCTGGCACGCTTCAGCCTGCAGCCGAGACGAGACGTGCAGGACGGATGAGTTCTGGAGCATGTTCACTTCGCTTCTTTTAATTTGCACTAAAAGGTATGTTGATAAAGTAGGACAGTCGATTTTAATTTTCACCCTCCTGGTGATGCAGCAACAACAAAAAACAAAACAAAACACATAATGATTTATTCAATAAGTCATTAGTCTTTAATCCTGTTTTTCACCCCGTGCCGAATCTCTGTGTGTGTGTGTGTGTGTGTGTGTGTGCCGGCCTGACATCTGCTCCATAAGTGGGAATCAATGGTGAGGATATTATCATTCAAAGCGCAAAAGAAATGGCTGACGTGATTTGCTGCGCTATTTGTCAAATGTCACAGTGACACCAGACCAGATTGCAACAAAAAAAAAAGAAGAAGGGAAGACATTTGTACATAATCGGAAACCAGGACGAGTATGAAGCGGAATACGGAATGAGGATCTGGCAAGCGACGAGGTCCAGAGGGACAAAGAGACGAGGATGGAGAGTGGTGTGTGCGTCTCATTCATTTTTCAGAGTCGAAGCGATGGACTGAGCGTCTGTGGGAGGGGAGCAGAGAGTTGGAGCGTTGCTGTTCCAGACGTTCGGCCAACAACAGTCAGCCAAATGAAGATAAATGCACCTAATCTGTCCGCTGCTACAATCGCACCTTCGCTATGAAACTCGCTGCCACCTACAAACCCTCCTCCCCCCACACGGCCTTATACTAACAAAATTAAATAAACGAGACCCCCCGCCCACACACACACACACACACACACACCTCAATGCAAAGCACAGGCATTCGTACAAGAAGCCACAATGAGCACGCGTTGGTTCGTGTTAGTAGAAGTATGCCGACGGAAAAACTAGAGCAAAGGACGCAGATGCTTGACAGCGGGACAGTCTCATTATCCTGGTCCAGTGATAGAGGGCTAGCAGCGATTCCTGCCGCCCGCATATGTCACTCACGAGTTGCCGTTGGTAACGGCACATTGGCCTGATTGGCAGCGGGAACTGAAACACGGAGCCCGGCTGATTTGTGTATCATCTGATACGAGGCCAAATAAAAAACCGCCGAGCCTTGTGAAAGCTCTTATTCTCCCGTAATTTATTTCACAATTTGTCACTTTACCGCCTCAAATCGCAATGTCGGCCTTTAACTTTAACTGTAAAGTTAAAGTTAAAGGCCGACACAAAGTGGTGTATTGTTATCAACAACAAGGATGATGACGAGTGGTTTTCAAATTACTGTCATTAAAGAAAACGCCTTAAAATTTGGACCGCAAAACGAAATTTTAAAATTGGAGATACGAGCGGAAATTTGCTTATGGAAACACGGCAATTTCAAAAAAAAAACAAAACGTTTTTCGATAAAAAGCTTTTGTGTATAAGATAAAGTTGTTTTGCAGCTGCATCAAAATTACCGTATTTTGCAAAACTGCGATGGAAACACTGTTTTTGCATCTCAAGGGTCACGTGATCAACAACCGGATGTTACCACTGGCAGGAAAGACGACCAAGTCAACAGGAAGTGGTAGGATGGGCATGTTTTTTAATGACTCGTCACATGAACAAACTTATTCACGTGTGATTTTAATTTGCTATGTAACGGAAACGGCGCAGTTCCAAAATTGTGTCTTTTTGCGCCCATCTGTAATCGAAACTCAGCTACCCCCCCCCCTTCCCGCTTTTTGTCATTGTTGTTTTGTTTCCTGTTGCTCCTGATTCCTCTTGGAGTTTTCAACTTTGTTTCTCATTATTTCGTTCTACACTTGATCCTGCCTGCGATACGGTCCAATCTAAAAAAAATAATAAATAAAAAAGAAATGAAGCATGTCCTTTTCGTTTCACTTTATAACCTTGTGCCACTTTGCATTACATCTTCGCTTAAAACCCCGACCAAAGAAGCACATTAAAGGCCGAGGCTACGGCGTGACAAAATGTGGGAAAAGTTTGATGCGTACAAATGCTTTTGAGCTTTTTTTTTCTTTTCTTTTTAATGCCAGCTTCTGAAATGTCCCAGCTGTGAAAACACATTTTCACTCCTCCGAGGATATCTGGTGCGGGATGTGAGCATCCGCAGTCTAATTTTCCGTGACATTTATAACAGGATCTGTTGGGAGAGTTCCTCCCTCCCGTAGCACCTTGACGTTTTTCTCCTGTCAGTAAAAGCTCCTCCTGAAAAATGTCACTTCACGGCCTACTCCTCTCACGCTGACTCTCTTTCATAATGAAGGGTTACATAACGACAAGCAAAAAAAATAAAATAAATACAGAAATAAATAAAAAGGTTTGTTGTTGGCTTGTCTCACTTTAATCATTTTCGCTGGATTTTTGGAGTGATTAAAAACGGGCTTGTGACGCAACCGGCCAGATGAAGAAAGTGAACAGACGGGTTCATTCATAACAAACATAATCCTCTCATCCCTTTATTCCATTCAGCTCGACCTGCATCTGCACCTACAGCATGCAGTGAGCAGCGAGCTATCCCCCCCAACTCCCGGTCCAGACGTTGGCAAAAACAGCAGCTTTTGTATGAGTCGAGAAAGCCTGTTTCTGTTTAGTGCGTCTGACTCCGGAGCGCCGGATGATTCAGACCCTTTATAAATATTCACGACTCTCTCCTCCACTCCCACTGGCCTAACTGCGATCGCATCCGGAGGAGCTTCAGATCTTCCTGAGCGTCTCGGCGGAGGACTGAAACGTCTCCGCTGAAACCGCGGAGCGACGCGCGTCCGTCTACCGAGGCGACGTGCCGTTCCGCTCGGAGCCAAACGTGAATCTTCGTCAAGTCGTAAAGTTAATTGTGGGAAACAGTCTAATCGCCTCGCGCGGCCGCTTCGACACCGCATGTGCTTTTCCCAGCCTGTCTGTTGCCATGGTAATGGGTTTCCACATTAATGCTCACTGGCACAGCCTTTTTGTGCTTGTTGACACTTCAATGAAAATTTGTCCCGATTTGTTTTATGCCCTCGTGTTTTGGAGTGCAACTGGAGCGAGTTGTTGTGCTTTTGCCAATTCGGCCCAGATTATTCCCGTGTTGCATTGATTTATTGATTTTCTTTCTTTTTTTTTTTTTTACCACGTCTCTGTCCGGGTTGGAGACGATGCTGTGGAGCGCTGACCATTGTGCTCGCTGTTCCAGCTGCTCTGCCTCTCGGGCTGGACACCAGCAGATAACGCAGCCTTTGAAGTGAGGCGTCGGGGCGCCTCTCGTTCAGACTGTAAGGGAGCGTATTGTTAGATCAGCTGCGGTAAAACTAAAACAACACAAACACTTCAGCATTCAGTGCTGTGAGAAAAGACCGCTTCTGTTTTTGCCCTTTCGTCACACTAATTTAAATGTCAGGCATTAAGAAATCCCTTAATGTTTTTTTTTTACTTTTATTTATACAGGTTGACTCATTGAGATCCAAGACATGTTTGGATCAAACACAGCAAGAAAACAAGCAGTTAGGAAAATTTGACTCAAATAAGCTAATAAAATATGAGCTAAAAACAAGTTTCATGTTTTTGTCTTAAAAGAAACTTGAATTGTGCCAAATAAGTCAAGGTGGAAAGGTTCAGATCCTGTTGTAGAGTGTCGCACACTGATGGAGCAGAGTAAGAAAATGGTTCGTCTGTCCTGCCTGACAGGAAATGGATAAAAAGAGCTCGATATGCAACACGTCATGCCTCAAAAAGCTTAAAATTGAAGAACAGATGAGAAGCCCCTGTCAGTCTGGATAGGGGTTACAGAGTCGTGACTAAAATTTTAGAACTTTGAGATCCATAAATGGAGACGACGTGAGACAAGCGGTGAACCTTCCCAGGAGCGACCGATCAACAACACGTCCACCGGGTCAAAAAAAAAAAAACAAAAAAAAAAACAAAAAAAACTTGGCAAAAAAAGAAGAAAAAGGGGATTCACAGGAGAGTTCCAAGATGAAAACCTGTGCTAACCAACCTACAAATGTCTGTCTCATGTTGGCCAAAAGACATTTTGACAATCCCCAAAACACCAACACACAATCAAACATGGTGGTGGTGGTGTGATGATCTGGGGTTTACCTGCCACTAAAGATGGAACCATGTGCTCTGCGCTCCACAATAAATTCCAAAAAGGCAAAGGTCGTAGGTTTGTGACCCATAGGTCAACCTCGCTTGGACCATGACATATACACTAACAAATGGTGGCCTAGTCAAAGTCTTGACTTTTGTTCTGTCACGCTGCAGTGGTATGGCCTCAAACAGGAAGACTGTGCCTGAAAACTCCCCAAATGTCGCTAATTTGCATTATTTCTGTTTAAAAGAATAGACCAAAAAATATCCCCATATTATATAAAAGACTTATTACTACATTGCTTTTTCTTTATGTCATGTTGAGGTATCTGGAGATGGGGTTTTGTATTGATATTAAAAATGTATTTTATAGTCTAAATGTGACAGAAAGGCAAAAGCACTACTCTGCATTCAAAAGAACGGATCTTATACCACTGAAACAAGCTGTTGTGTGTTTTTTTCTTCAGTAGCCAATCGCTTCAGCTTCCAGCACAGTCACCTAATGTTGGAATACATAAACAGTTATTACTGTCTAATCATAAGTACCTTACACAACCCCAATTAAGGTAAGATTTATTTACAATTTGCCTACCATCATAATGTTTTTTTTTTCCATTAACTTTGTTCCCAACCTCAGCAATACTCTAAATGATGAATATGTATTGCTACCATCAAAACATTCAATTTCTAGCCATCGTGGGAGATGAAGTCCAGCCTACAAAAGAAGCCTCCGGCGACGGAATATAAATTACTCTGAATGTTGTGTGCGGCGAGTGAGCCGTAAATATGCACAGTTCATCTCCATATTTGCAAAGGTGAAATTACTTGTATTTCAGTGTATTGGCTTTTCCAGATTAAACACAGAGACGAGGCCGATGCCTATCAGCAGTGGGACGTGACAGCTAGCGTAAAATATCTAATATCGTTTATTCTGTAAGCTGGAAGAAGAAAAAAAAAATCAACAGTGCCTCGTAAAAGTATTCGTACCTCTTGAAGCTGTTCGCATTTTGTCCTGCTGCTGGCACAAACTTTTATATGACTAAATGCCGGCGCAGTTTTTTTGTTTGTTTTTCTTCAATCAGCTCCTTTTTGTCTTGATCAATCCACTGCAGCCGCTTGCTAATGACATTAATCATTGTTATTAGTGCAAAATTATCAAGGGCTAGGAATATTTTTGGTAAGGCAGTTTGCAAATAAATTGGACCAGCATGGGGCTATTTTAAAATGACTTTTTGCAGGGCATATTGCAGCAAAGTGACTCGGTGTTTTTGTGACCCAGTCAGTGCAGCAGGGAAACGTGCTCCCACGGTGACAGCAAAAAAATAAAAAAAAATCTGCAAATACAGTTTTGTCCGGACGAAACCGACTTTTTAGATCTCAATCTTTGCAGAGTCCGATTTTCCAATAAAGGCCCAACGCAAAAAGGGGTGAGAGAAAAAAAATTTGGTATTTCAATCAGAAGATGTGGATTCAGAGGTAAATAAAACAGTTTTAAGAGAAGTGAGTGATTAAAAGGCAAAAAAAGAAAGAAAAGAGGGACAAGAGATTAATGCGGCTCCTCCATGTTAGTCTGGAAAAGGCAAGGGGTGAACCAGAGGTCAGACGCAAAGCGGCGTCTCCGTCTCTCACCTCCCTCAACGAACATCGGTTGCATCTTTGTCCTCTCATCTCTCTCCCTCCGTGGCTGTCCTGTGACGCTGAACAGGCGTGGAAGTTGGAATCACTGAGAGGGAGACGTAAACAGACGCTGACCTGTCCTGAGCATTTGATTACTTAACATTAACAGAGAGACAACGTCGGCAATGACGGTTTGGGCAACGCACACGCACGTGTTTCTGCTTTTAGACAAGGTGAGCTTTTTAAAAGGAAATTATTAAAGACTGCGTAATGGTGTCGAGGTTTCTCTCTCTGTAAGCATAATCAGACATTTCAGGTTTGTCAAGCCTTGTCATCGTCAGCATTGTGCTGCGATTCAAAGAAAAAAAAAAAAATAAATAAAAAAAATTTCGCAATGGCGGTGTTTCCAAGAATCGCAATTAAAATCACACGTGAATAGGTCTGTTCACGCGCCAAGTCACTAAAAAACAGGCTGCGCCCTAATCCTCCTACCACTTCCTGTTGTCTTTCCCTCCAATAGTAACATCCGGTCGTGTTGACCACATGACTCGTGTGACGCGAAAGTAGTGCTTCCAATGCAGTTTCGCGAAGCACACCAACTTCTATAGAGCTGAAAAACCACCTCAGTTGCTCAAACTGGAGCAAACTTATTTTCGTAATTCCAACTTGAATTTTAAGGTGGATGAAAACGCGGCTGGTGACGAATTAAGGTTGGATCGGCGCAAAGCTACTAGAAGGAAACATGGGAGCGTACAGACTTGTGTCAGTCTGCCTTTAAAAATGAGAACCAGAGCAACAGACCGTTGTCTGAAGCGCCCCGTACCAAACTAATTTAAAGTGGTCTACTAATCTCAGAGGGTGAATGAGTGAATATCAAAGGGGGTCCTAGAGATGGCAGTAATCCCAATTGTGATATCAGAAGTGTTTCACTTCAACACTTAATTTCCTGTAATACTGTACCTTTATTTTCAAGCAAATCTTTCAAAAAGAGCTTAGGGTTTATTAGTTTTTGATTACATTGTGCAGCTAAATATGAACACTTATTTGTTTTGTTGTTTTTTAATTTTTCAGGTTTGCATCGCAACACCTCGTGATGCATTTCTGAGTCATGATTGAGTCGCTGTGCCGATTAAATTTCCCTTGGAACCAAGCACCTGGACCTGCTGACCGGTACGGCGTCCATCAGTCTACAATCTGCCAGATCATCACAGCGTGGACTAACTTTTTATTTACAGTACTTGGTTAAATTAGGATCTGGAAACCGGAGGACCAGATATGCAAAAATCTACCTGCAGACTTTGTTGGCTACCCTGACACTGCAGTCGTCCTGGACTGGGCTGAACTGGTCTTCCTCTCCTCCAGAGTGACGAGTTTTCATCACCAATAAAGACAAACAAGTCTGATGTCTGAGTAGCTGCTAGGTATTATATTATATATCCACTGTTCATTTTGTTATCCTGTTTGTACCAAGAATAAAATTGAATTTTATTTGTAATACTCTGTATTCACAAATCTTTATTCCCCTTTTCTCAGTGTTTAAATTATGCAAGTATTTGCATGTAGACCAGGAATTCAAGTGGGATATTAAAATGCAACACTTCTAAGTAATACCAGCAAAGAAATGTGGATTTTAAGTAATATGTAGTTAGTCATACTGAACAGGGTTGGATGATATAACTTAGAATATTTTTTTTCATACCAGATTTGATTTTAATTGATTCCTCTCGTCCTCAATTTCTGTTATAAAAGTATAGAAAATACTTTCAAAAAGTGCCTTTATTTTAATCAGCTCTTCTATAAATAGCATAAGGGAGTGTTATGGCCAGGCTACAAGATTTTTTAATTACAAGAATGCAGTCGTCGTTACAGCAGAATAAAGACGCAATTTTATAACGAAGTCTTAATCGTCAGTGTGAGCACTCAACAGGCTGAGAATCAGTCACTGAACCATGGTGGTGGACCAGGGCATCCTCAGCCTAGCACATCAGGCCTGCACATATGTGCTTCTGGCTAGGAACAGATCCAGCCTGGATGAGCTTGCGGGCGACGTGTTCTGGTTAAACATCAGAATGCTGGGTCCAAACCGATGGGCACACGTTAGGCAGGCCCCTTCTAAATTCCTTCAGAAATTTAATTTGCCTCTATTCGTGTCGTTTTCCACACATTCTCTTCGTTATCATATAGCGCTGAGTCGCTGTAAAGTTGAGTCATTTTGTTAACAACATGTCAGAGTTGAAATGAGTGTTGGTGATTATTTCTTGTTGTGTGAAGAGCTTCTGTCTGTTTGACTTATGATTCCAGAGATACTGGAATTGGTGTCTATTCTACAACAGAATCCTTAACTTTATCGATAACTAAATTTATAATAAATTGTTAATCATAATTATTAATAATTCTAAAAGCCAATCTTTGATGAAAATTTTTGATTCCCAAGAATCACCACACACAAAGTTTAGACAGCCCAATAACCACAGAACAATTCTTTAGAGAGAAAGAATTCCGTCTGTCTGATCACGTGTCCATCTACTCAAACTCAAAAATGCTTTATGTATCCTCTAGAGGAATTAAATATCATCATAACTCATATTATCCAAGGTTCTTCAAAGAGTAGTTGCAGATGATGATGCTGTGGGAAGGAAGGATCTCCAGTAGTGGTCAGTATACCAGCGAACTGAAGAAGCCTCTGACTGAAGACTGTTTCTGTGTCTCGTGCTGTGCATTTGTGAATCTTTTTGGATTTGTGAATCTTAGTCTGTGCATTTGTGAATTATGAGACCGTTTTAGCTCCATAAACGGCCACTAAGTTTCACATCGGAACATGCTAACAAGGCCCTCGAGGGCCAACATGGCCAACATTAGGAAATACGCTCTGTCCTCTTGGTATTACACAAAGAGGAACACAAAAGAAAGCGATCTTTAAATCCTGTATGTAAATATTCATTGGCAGCTCCCTGGAAGCACAACAAAGAGCGGCTTCAGCCTCAATCAACAGAAAGCAGTGGAGCGGTGAACTAGAAAATTATGCACAGATTCAGCTCATTTCATTCTCTTTTGTCATTTTCTATTACAAGAAAAAAGCATCTGTGTTCAGTCATTATGCTAAATTATTTAAATGAAAGCATCGAACGGGACTGGACGGAGCTCAGTAGTCCTCTGTTTACTCCTGTGTAAACGTGCCGCTATTGACGGGGTCGCGCCAGTCAGACCGGCTGCAAGACGATTATGTAAGACTGGTAGAAACTGACACAGAACACCAATTTGTAACGCGGCACGCGGTCGGCCGGAGGTGCAGAGCCTAATTGCTCTTATCTAATCTCCCGTTGGGACTAATAAAGTATCATCCAGTTAAATTTGGCTGTTTTGCTATTGATCTTTCCTCACGCTGCTGTGAGTAAAGCTTTGATGACGTACTGGCGGCATCCCTGTGGATGTGTGAGGTAAAATGGATTTTAGGCGCTACGATCCTAATGAAGCAGGCTGCTAATCTCTGCTGTAAGTCACAACAAAACAGGCTAAACCAGGGATTTGGTATTTGACACCTTTGATATCGGGGTCCGCTTGGCTTTGACGTACTCATCAGACATCCAAAGCTTGAGTACAACAGTCTGCGGTTTAAAATTAGTGGTTCGTTCAGAAACAGCGAGAAAAAGACATTCTCAGTGAGAAGAAACAATCATCTACACACACCACCAGTTAAATGGAAAGGTTTTGGTATTTTCTGAACTATGTTAAAAATCACAAACATTAATATGTTTAATTGTGGTCTACAAAAGTCTATTATTTATTTAAGGTTCTTGCTGAAAAAGACGTCTTGCTTGCATTTCACTACAAGCCATGTCAAGAACTCAGCTAACATCTACAAGGTGCTCTTTTCATGAGACCAAGAGGTTTTAACTCCCACAGCTCATGATCCTTAACATGCCATTGTCATGGAGAAACATGGTTTTGATAATCTTGACCTCAAACACATAAGAAAAATGTATGAACTATGTTAAAAAGTTAGCTTCATGCTAAGAAACTAACCGATTTAAATGAGACATCCCCTAATGCCCACCCATGCCGCCGGGCCTGGTTCACACCAACCCTGTTTATACCTTTTTAACTGTTTGCCTGGAAACTCTTGTTCGTTTAGAGTGATGTGAATGCGCATTCGAACCTTGATGCGGACCAAAAAAAAAAAAAGAGAAAAGAGAAATGGTAAACCTAACCAACAGAAAATATAACAAATGTTGCAGTTTTGGTCTCCAGTATGTCCACTGGACTATGTAGTATGAAAACATCCTTAGTGTGATTCAGAATTGCGGCTTTCAAACTAACTGCAGATACATTTTCAAGCTAGCATTATCTAGTAGACCCCATGCTCTGTTAAGCTAGCTTTACAGCTTTAATGCAGCAAAATCATATAAAATATTTCTAAGTATATTTATTCAAGTGTTTTAAAAATTGCAATGAACTATATACCCAGAAATGTTGTCAAATTATGTTGTGCCACGTTCATTTGATTGGTAAAAGCGGACAAAGCGACAGAGGTGGCCCGTAACCGTACAGCTTCTGGAGTCATCGAAATGCAAGTGCAGCCGCTGCACAGTATTTAGCTCTAATGAGCCTCTGACTTTGAGGCACATCAATGAAGCGCCTCATTCATAATAAAAAGCTTCAGCCCTGCGGGCAGCAGCTAAATGAACTGGGACCGAATGCAGGCAAAGTGTTTAGACGTCTCCCTCGGCTCGGTGAGTGTCAGCTGTGATAATTAAGCACACAACCAACGTCCTCAGACGCCGACTGTACTCCACGTGGAACTAACAGACAACAGGTCGGCACAAATTTAAACATGCGACTCAGAACAATTATGTTTTAAGATTACTAAGAGGTTCAACCAGCCTATGTGTCAAATTGGGATCAAAAGACTCACGATAAAAGAAATAAAAATTCCCTCTTTTCTTTCTCCTTCCCCTCATTGTTATGCATGTGTAGAAACCCAGTGATTACATTCTGCCTCCAGCTAACATTTCAGCCTTCAACATCCAATAATGGAGAACTTATGAGAAGGCAAGTTTGGGATTAATAAACATGTTGCAATTAAAATGTCCAACACGGCCGCCGACTCGTATAGAGTTCACCACAAAGCTCTGAAGACATTCAGCCGTTTGTCGCATCCTCTTCCTTTGGGAGTGATCTTTGCTGCTTTGCAATTCTAAGTAGGCCTATGCACAGCAAAGCGCTCGGTGGGGGATTAATCGTGTTTATCACCGCTATCTAATCACATCAAAGGAGATGGATTACAGGAAGTAGTTCATGCCTTCTGGTTCTTGAACACGAGACAGAAGAAACAGAGAGATGGATAGATGACATGTGGACACTGATCACACAGAAGTCATGTAAGAATTATTCCTCTATAGTATAGTATTTTTGATCTGAACTAAACAGCAAAAGATGTAATAAAACTATATTTAGGTAGATATTCATGTACACAAAATAAAGCCCAGTCGTACCTTGGCTGTATGCATCCCCGCTGACGATCCGGAGCAGATTGTTTCACTTCTTGGTTGCAGTCGCTGGATGAACTCACAATCTCACAAAGTTACATTCAGCGAGATTTTGTGGTCTTACATTGTAGCTAAAGTGTCTGTGACTAAACAGAGGACATTTTAGGGATGACCTTGATCTGTTTTCTGCAGCTACTTCAGGAGAGAATTACTTTATGACCGGGTTTAGAGTCTTTCAGGCTTTTTTTTTTGTTTGTTTTCTTTGTATGTACAGTATTTATTTGAGCACCAATTTTCTTTGTTTTTCTTGGATATCAGTTTCAAGCCTTGTCAGACATTATCAGTTGTGGGTTTTCTGGACTTTTACAACAGGCATATAATTCAACCTTAAATTTGAAGTTCGAGAGTAATACGAAGTTGACCCATCCAGCACAGGTGGTTGACCCAGATCTAGACTTTTTATAATTTTCTTACAGAGGAAAACGTTAAGTACGACACAAAGCGTTTTTGTAACCGAGCCTTGATTAGGCGCAGAACCACGTCTCTCCAAAACGGCTTTTATTTATTAAACCATTTTGAACGAAAAGTGACCCAAATCCTTTTTCTCTCACTGAAAATAAATTTGTTCAATTGGGCCCAAACAAATTTGAAAATTATTGTTTTTGCATTATATTTTAACATAGTGGCATCCCTTTTTTATGTTTTGGATCTACTTTGAATAACTTCCCAGTCCTAAAAAAAAAAAAAAATTGACAACTTTATTTGCTTGATTTTATTTTTATTTTTGTGAGTTCTTCTGATTCGATGGTTTTGGTGAAGACGGCAAAAAAAGTTTGGACACCCCTGATTAAAACCGTTCAGTTGCAGCTCATTGTCTCACTGGAAGGCAAATCCACTTCCTGCTGTGTTTGCTGGTCCGTGTGCCGCTGTTGGTTTTCTAATGATCCTGATATTAGATTACACCAATGTGGATTACATTCATAAATTAGATGACTTCTAAGAGTTATTGATTACACGGGATTTTTTTATTTATTTAGGGGCATTGGAGTAAATGGGACTACATACAAATACTTTCTAAAAAGCAGAGAAGATCATGAATAAAAATAATTATATGAACGTGAACAGTAATTAATCTGAATCCTAATCCTACCAAACACGAACACGGCGTTTCATCTTTGTATAAAAAAATAAATAAATAACACGCAGCAGATTGAGCTGTGTGATCAATACATTTTTCATTGAGCACAAATGAAATCTGGCAAGCGAGCGAGATATTTTTCCTCCGCTTTGCTTTCCATTCCCACCCACATACATTCTTCACCTCGGTGACTAAGGCTCTGCAATTCTCTGCCAGCCTCATGTCCCTAATTAATTACATTGTGGTATTTGTAGGTACTAAGCTAAAAGTGCTCCATTAGCAGCTCTTGAAGTGGCAGCCCTGCCGCGGTCGGTGTTATTCTGCACCTTTGGCTCAGGGACGGCATTCTGAATCATTCAGCTTCTTTTTTCAGAGTGCTGCTCACATGTCCGTGGGAGTAGTGTGTGAATCAGAGCCGGGGCGGGTTCAGATTTGGCGCCGCCACGGCCCCGCTGCAGTGAGTGACGGAGGCAGCGACGAGGGTGTTACGCTGACATGAAAAAAAGGGGCCTGGATGAGGACGGCGTTAGCATATCACAGAGAAACAAATGACCTGATTAAAGATAAAACACACACACACACACTTTAGAGAGGTTGTGCCTTTTATTCAAAGTCCCACTTTCACAACAAGACAACAAAACTTCTGAAAGGGCGCCATAAATGTTTGTTTTCGTTTTCTGTTGGAGAAAAATGAGAGCAAATTTCAACTTTTTAGCCGACATACAAAACGTGTGTGAAAGTAAATTACCCTGAACACACCAGTCCAGAGATGAGACGCGGTGGCGGCAGAATCATGCTGTGGGGTAGCTTTTATTTGGCAAGGATTCAAATATTGTTCAGAGAGGTTGCGTAGACGGCTAAGTGCAATTTTAAAGCACCAAACTGCTTTAAATCTGCTTTTAAAATTTATTGCACCAAACTGCAATAAATTTAGCCCAAGTAGGTAATTTATAAAATCAAACGCAATGCATGATTGAGAACAAAACTGGAAATCAAACAAACAAGATTGAAGAAAAAAAAACAACAACTTTTAAACACTCTCATTTCATTCAGGGTTTAAATGAAGAAAAATCTCCCCGCGGCGTGTAAGTGACATCCCCGATAAGAGTTGGGCAAATCCTCCAGCAGCTACAGAAACGAGCTCTGGCGCTTTTCTTTATTATCTCGCCGAGCACAGAAAGCCCTGGGTCACGCTGTTATGAAAGGAAAGGTGTCATAATAAGAGGAGCCGCTGACAGGCAAGACAGCCAGAAACCAGCGCGCTTTTATTTCAGTAAAACAAAAAAAACAAAAAAATAAGACACCATGAAGCTGGTACTGTAGATTAGAACAGGAACCAAATTTAGCTGAACCCTAACAAAACTTATCAAAGTGACTTGGGGGGGACAAATAATGTTGGATCTGATGGAAGAGGTGAGGAAGTTTTTATGCTGATTACAATAAAGTGGGTGTGCTAGGATATTCAGATGCTGATTTTATACACAGTTTTTACTCGATTATCTTCTGTTACCTCATCTAGCATGTATGAAGTGGTCAGTGCCAGCTGGCGCGGGGCGATAACCGGTTTGGCATGACAACCCCTAAAAGATCGACTTTTACATCTACAAAAAAAAAAAAAAACCCTGACGGCTAGAGAGGGGATCTTTATTATCCTCAACGGTTCTATGTTTTCTCCCGCGTTTGCCTAAATTATATCCCATAAAACAAAGAACACTACATTCTAAACGTCTGGGGTGCTTTTTGTTTTCTTTTTTTTTCCCCCTTTCGGTAATTCACCGTTCGCAATCTGTTATAGCTTCTCTGCTTTCCATGTCATGCAAATTCCTGTTTCTTTTCATCTGTTCTCCATATCGATAGCGTTGGCGGAACAGTTGCTAGCACTGTTTTAATGGGTTCAGATTTTATCGGTGGTCCTCACACATAAACACGGAGGTTGTGTTTCTTTAAAAAAAAAAGAAAAAATTAAAATAAAAAGTATGACCTGCCTCTGGAGCTGCTGTTCATCATCTGCGTTATGTTACTATTCATCCTGTCCTGAGCACGTCCGCTACCGTTTGGCTCCGGACGAGATCAGTCTGTAACATGAGGTCAGGAGTGTAAAGGAAATCATATTTTGGGATTTTTAAAAAAAATTATTTTCAAATACAAATATGAAAAGTGTGGTTTGAATTTATGCTAGCCCACAAAAAGGCATTTTAAAAAAATATTTTTCTGCATGAAAACTATTGTTTTATTCTTTCCTCCTCACAATTACGCACTGTTTGTTTGTCGCTGCTTCGAATCAGATTTAAAAGGCACCCTCACAGCTCACAGTTCCAACCTGACAAAACGGGGGAAGCAGCTCCTGAGGGCACGGACCCCGAAACGAATGATCCCCACGCAGACGCACGTTTTTTTTTAGAACGACATGTCACATCAGCCCTGACCCAGAAAACTGCAGGTCTGTCATTGTAGCCGTTCCCTCCCAGGGTGAGCCACAAACATTTAAACTTTGGCGCTGGCTGAAAGAATCAGGTCACAACCGCCAACGCTCGGAGAGATTTTGATCTAAAAACATCCTGGACGAAGAAGTAAAAACTGCTTCGCCGTTAAGGTGACGCTGTATGCACTGTTCTGTTTGGCTGCATTTTTTTTGTTTCGTCGAAATGCTTTTGCGCTTTTTTTTCCCGCCAAGTGTATTTCTGGCACCACAATTATATTTCATTTGCCAGATACTACAAACTCCTCTGAACGGATCAACTTTCTTGTAAAGCTACTGGAACATCAGCATCACAGGAAATGAAAACAGTTTAATAAAACAGCCGAGGTTAGAACAGACCACCGTGCACACACCCGTCAAGTTAGCTAACGGTCATGTTTTCTGATTTGGGGAAAACTGGAAGAACATGCCAATTTTGTTTTCAGGAAGGCCCCGGATCAGGATTCGAACCCAGGACTTTGTTGCTGCTAGGCAACAGCGCAACCAACTGTAGCATCATGCAGGATGTGGGAGAATTTACTGTGATTTAAAACCGAAAAGCAAAACTTAACCCGACAGATAGTTTCAGCTATTGTGCCTTAAACTCAATAGTAATCAGGTCAGGCTTAAAATGCAAAAGAAAACTCAGGATTTGGATCCACTATATAAAGCTGTGAATGGAAATGAATATTTGAGTTATGTTTCTTGTGGAAACTGCCAAACATTGCTGAAAACCTTGCGTGCCCATCCTCCCTTCCCCCAAAAGCTGTGTTTTGCTACAGAAATGCGCGTGCTACTTCTCTGTCCTTTGAAAACAAAGTTTAGCCACCCCTGTGACGGCCTGGCACGCATAAATTTATTCAGATTTACTCAGCTGGCTTTTATCTCAGTCAGACATATGAATCACCACGGGCTCGTGTCCCCAAAGCAAATATGTTTTTATCAGCCTGTTATTTCTTTTATTTTTTTATATATACTTTTCTTCAAATTCCTGAGCCTCCACAGCTGTGCCTGATCTCCGTTCGTCGCCTCCCTCCTCCTCCTCCCCCCCTAAGTCCTGTCACCGCTGGCAGCAGCAGGTATTTCAGGGCTGTCTCTCAGCTTCATCCACAAATGTCATCCTCTCATGTTGCCACGTGGCATTTACAGAGTCCTCCAGGGGTCGGTCCTTTCAAGTATCGATCGAAGTGCCCTTGTCTCCTGAGCGTTGTTATGTAAGAGAGATGCAAAAATCCACAAAGTCATTGACAGGGAGGGACAGAGAGGGTGGGAACGGGGGAATGAGGAAAGGCTGGAGGGTAAAGGATATTATAAGAAAGCAGAAAAGGCTGTGAGGGAGATGAGAGAGAGAGAGAGAGAGAGAGGGTGGAGTGTTAACTGGGGAAGAGCGACGGCTCTTCTGTCTGGGGGAGGAAGATAGCAGGACCCGCTCTAACAAGACTCTTTACTCCGGTATTGTTGTGGTGTGTCATGGCTTAGTGAGTTGATAAGGTCTCACCAACCGAATACAACAAGAAGCACTAATGATTTAACGCTCATTTTAAAAAATGTATTTATTTATTTATTATGAGATACATGCACATCAAATAATTCTGCCTGCTCCAAAAATATCGCTCGGCTTTATAGACTTTAACGTTTTGTGACAACTAAATACACAACATTTAAAGAATAAAAAAAAAAAAAATGGTACTATCCTGGTGGTTGGATATTTGGGGGGGCAACTTAGACAAAAATGCTAACATAACATAAGGTGCTGTTCACACCAGCTTTGAGTTGTTCAAAAATGAATTGCAATTTTATTGCAGAAGCAAAATGTCAGATTTTTCTGAAAACACCTTACAATGCAATAAATTTGAGGTCCCTTAAATAGCTAGCTAGTTTCGTAAGGTTCAATCCCTTACAAAACTAGGGGATTAACCTAGTTTTGGAACTAGGTTAGTTTTGTAGGTAGGTTAATCCCTTAGCCAACTAATTTTAGCTAAGAGACCTAAAATTAGTTGGCTAGCTAGTTAGCTAGTTAGCTAGTATTAAATTAATGTTACCTTTAATTCAAAAGGTAACTTTTGATTGGAAGTTCAAAAGTTGCCTTTTAAAACTATTAGTAAAAGTACATTTTCAAATGTTTCTTGAATACTGAAAAGCTTAAAGCCAGAAATAAAACAAGTGTGTTTAACCTTAACCAGCTGCAGTTTTTTTGTTTTTTTGTTTTTTTTTTTTTAAAGTAATTTCATTGAGTGAGGATAAATGGCAGACATTTTTCACACAACAGTTTTGGTGCCCCACATTTTGGCCCATCCTAAAAATTTCCATGTAAACCACGTAACCAAAGCAGCTTTTATTTCGTGTTTCGTTATCATTGCGTGGTTTTGTGAACTTGTTGGCAATCTGCACCATCAGTTCTGTTTGCATCATTGTTGCCTTTCAGCAAATAAGTCCTGTGTTTGATGCATTTCTGCACCAAGTTTATATCTTCTCCCCCAGCAGGCTAAACTAATTGGACACTGTAAGCTGACGTTAGGTGAGTCTGTGTGTGTGTGTGTGTGTCTTTTATGACTTCTCCTATCAGTTCCCCTCAGCTATCTCTGTCCTCGCTTTCCCCCTTTAGCTGCAACGCCTTCTGCAGACTCACCTACTATCAACCTTCCCAGCATATAAGTTTCTCAGTTCAGTTTCTCCTTTTCCAAATCATCCTGTACTCTCAGGTGTTGATTAAACTTTATCCCAGTTGTTAGCCCTGTTTGCGCTCCCTTTGTTCTCCTTTGTGGTTTGGGATTTTTATGTGACTGTTGTTCCTTCTGCCTGTATTAAAGACATTTCACTCAGCTCACAAACACTTTTCCTGCCTGTTTGCAGGTTTATTTTGCCATCAAGTGTGGAGGATAATAAGTAGGGTAAAAAAAAAACCCAAAAAACTCCACTGTTTACTGCTAGTGAACTGCAGTAATTTTTATAGTATTAGATTGTGCTACTGCACTAAAAGATCAATTTATTTTAAGTGCTTTTCACACTTCCTTAATAAGAGTGCCAATAACTGGAGAGGGTAATTACTAGACACTTTTGCGTGGCTCTACTGTGTATTTAGAGGAAACTGTGACAAAAAACAGAAGCTAGGCACATGTTTTATTTAGGTAGCTAAATACAGTTAGCTAGCTGTATGTATTCTCAGATTAAATCGTGTCCGATGTATGCAAAGACAGATTTTGAAAATAATGTATCCTCTTTCTTCTTCCACCACCTCAAGAAGTCTGAATGGTTGTGACGTGATGACGGCTTGGATGTGAACAATTATCAGCGTCTCCTTGCGTTAGCTCTGTGAGAAACAGCTGACATGTTCAGGAAGCAACAAAACAAGCCGCTAAAGTCGGAATGTGTCGGCCCCAATCAGGGCACAACTGATTGATGAAGATTTCACGCTAGCAGGATTAACATATGTGGTGATTCATACTGTTAATGTATGTTAATGGGAACTCTTGTTATTATGTACAATAGATTGAAAAATATGAGAATAGCCCAAAATGATTAAGGTTAACACTAAAAGTAGATGAGAATTTAATAACTGAGCATAAAAGCACCAGATATTACAGTCTATTAAACCATACAGCTTAAGCATTTCATTTGAGGACAGTTAAATAAGAGAACTAAAGCTACATGAAATGCTGACATAGTCTACGTGGGAACTGTCCCAAAGTATTAAAAAATGGTCCATGTTCCACAGTTTCTTTGTGTGACTTGCAGAACTCCCCGCCATGATGTACGACGCCTCTTCAAAGGTTTCAGAGTCGAGCATCAGCGCGAGGACAGATTCAGTATTTGACCTCCGAACCGGGTCAGACCCTTAAGCAGCATATTACTCTCCTGTCGCTTTAAAACCAGATGCGTATGTGTGACAGTGTGAGCTGATTCATGGGTCTTTCTGTGACCTCCTTCACCTGCCCTAAAAACCCCTAAACGGATTTGTTATAAAAAAGAAACTGGGTTTTCCCAACCACATACTGCCATTTTATACCACAATCAAGTAACTTTACCTTCAGTTGATATAAAAAAAAATCTGTGTACGTGTGTGTGTGTGTGTGTGTGTGTATATATATATATATATATATATATATATATATATATATATATATATATATATGGGTATGTCACCAGTCTTCCACCCGGGAGACTCGGGTTCGAATCCAGGCTGGGGCAAACAGTTACAACAGTGAAATTGAGCTTTGCAGTGTGGGTCCTTAGGCAAGACCCTTGGAGCTATATAGCCTACCTCATACCATGAGAGACATTGATATGCATAACATGCCGGCTCAGACGTCGCCCGGCCAAACAAGGTCTGCGTCAGGTGCTGGGGAACCAGAGCACCTTGATGAAAAATGGACTACTGGAACAAGACGGAAATGGGCGAGAGATGAAAACATAGATCTGTTGGAATGCTACTACTCAAGTAACCCTAGTCAGAGGGGCTACATGCAAAGGATGTCGTGAAAAATGGTTAGTTCGACATCCCCAGTCTACAATGACTGCTAAACAACTAGTAGCTCAGTGTTCCAACATCCGCAAACGACAACTGCTATCACAACTTGAGATTGACGAGGTACAACACAAAGGGGAGGAGCCAGGACGCCAGGTCAGAAGGGAGTTAACTACAACTACCCGCCCAGAGACTGGGTATGTAGCCCCAGTAATGAACGAACCATCAAAGCTGAACGAGGCAGCAGCTGGCCCGCATGAATACCAGACAACCCCGATGCCAATTACAGCAGCTGAGTGAAGTACCATCAGAAAGTCTCATTGAAGATGTGAATGCAGCATTGAGAACGATCCCTACCAACACCATAACACTGTGACAGCACCAGGACCTGACATGATCCATGAGCGACTGGCAGATCAACTGAACCAGCTGCTACAAAATGGGACTCACCCTGAATGGTGAGGGACTCACCCTGAATAAGTGAAGGGCGCACAATCCTGATACAGGGATTCAAAGGGTTCAGTCGGCCAATAACCTGTCTCTCTACAACATGGATGGGGCATATATGATGATGATTGGCTGTCCCCAGCCAAATCATCAACAACATCTCACTCCCAGAAGGAACAATAGCAGACATAGAGCACAGTTACAAGTACCTGGGAATACCACAAGCAAATGGCAACCTCGATGAGGTCACAAGGTTGAGCCACAGCCTTACCAGTAATCAGATACCCTGCCGGAATAATTAGCTGGCCAATGGAAGAGATAAAGGCCACGGATGTTAAGACTCGGAAGCTACTAACCATGCATTGAGACTAATCAAGCTCCCAGGCCTCTGGTAGAGGACCCGAACTCAGAGGATGAAAGAGAGACCACATATATATATATATAAAAAAATTATTATTATTTAAAACCAATTTGACTTTGTAATTCAGCGCCTTGAAATTGAGCCTCTGGCTTTTGGCTCTCTTTGAAACTCCAGGAAGTCATCACAACATCACTCCTCTATTAACCCTTTAGCAACGTTTTTAACAGTGTTGCACTGAGAAGTAGATCCTATAATGAGCTCAGCTGATGCACAGTCCCACCAGGTGTTTGCTGATTGCTGCTGGCTAGTCTGAAGGAGCTGACTCTGAAGAGGAGCTTCATCCTCGAAGGTGGAGCTAGGTCCACCCAGGCAAACTTGCATGAAAGAATTAAAGCAACACTACAGGTATGTTTTTGATGAGGGAATAACATTATAATATGATGTAAAGCTCAAAAATGTATATAGTACTGCCACTTTAAGGTCGCCCTTAAGGTCAAACTGTATTTCAGTATCAAATGAATCCAACCTCTAATTGCTTTTCTTTGTTCCATCTTTTTTCAAAACATTTCCTATTAGCTTATCTGTCCATTTAAAAAAAAAAAAAAAA
>NW_015113136.1:80251-90292 GCF_001443285.1 Poecilia latipinna | reverse complement strand
TACAGGTATGTTTTTGATGAGGGAATAACATTATAATATGATGTAAAGCTCAAAAATGTATATAGTACTGCCACTTTAAGGTCGCCCTTAAGGTCAAACTGTATTTCAGTATCAAATGAATCCAACCTCTAATTGCTTTTCTTTGTTCCATCTTTTTTCAAAACATTTCCTATTAGCTTATCTGTCCATTTAAAAAAAAAAAAAAAACATTTCCACACTATGATGCCATAAAAATGAAATTTGTTTGTAACCTCAGAAAAAAATGAAGCAGTTTGATGAGTATGAATAGTTTTTAAAGACACTGTAGATAAGATATTACCAGAAAAAATAGAATTTCTCTCCATTTCTCTGTATCTCAGTTCTCTGACATTTGCTGTTGGGCTTCAAATATCTCAGCTTGTGCAAATGAGAAATTTGCTTTACTGCTTCATGAGCGTGCTATCACTGATCTTTCACTTTCCTCTAGAACTCTGAAATCCCCCATCGCTCGCAGAAAATGCAATTTGTTAAAGTGTACGCCAAATAATGTATTCAGTGATTAGTCAGGAGCGAGGCTCCCTCTTTGAACTCATTATCGGCTGAGTATCAATGTGCCTTCCAGCTATCTCCCGCTGATATCAGAGATAGGACGAGCCGGCCGGCGTTCCCGTCTATCATGGCAGAATGCTTACGTAACGCGAGCCCACCTCCCGTTTGTACGTATGCGTCTGCACGCCCGAGCCGGAGCCAGGGGACATTTTCATGAGCGTCAGGGCTCACTTTGAAGATTAGAAGGAAGGGGTCGATATCATCAAAAGCAGAAGAATGGAGCGACCGCAGAGAGATTACGCCAGATGAACCAGAAGCCAAGAGTGGGATACGCACAGACATGCCTCACAAGCCCTGGCATTGAGCGACACTCAATGAGAAGTTCTATCAACTCCAGTTTTGCAATCGGTTCACGTTGAACCGTCTCGACCAAATGATGCAAAAGCATGTGTTGCTAAGCGATGCCCACCTCGAATCTGCCTTTTCCCATTCCTCGCTTGTCGAACTCTGATTGAAATGCGAGGAGCTGATTTGAAGATGATGAATCGTTAAACGAGGCGCTGGCTCCACATAAACACGCTCCCGCTCGGGTCGGCTCTCCGCTGACCTCGTGGCTCGCGGGTTGCCATCCGTTTCAATCCGTCACACAGCCGAAGGTGAGTGTCTGTGATCGGTCGGCGGACGGACCCACGGGAGGTGAGGTCAGAGGTCACGGCCGTTCCCACCGAGGCGGCGGTGGCTCGTCTCTGTTTGCTGTCACCTCATCGGCATTTAACCCTCATAAATAACCGAGACAGAGCAATCCTTCTTTGAATGACAGTAATATAAAAAACGGTGTAAACACAATCAGACTGATTATAATCACAGCGTTGTTTCGCAGTGTGAGGCGCTGCGGCTGAACGACTCCCAAAATGTTTATTTTTAGCGTGAGGATGAAACCGTTTCAGCGTCTGACACCGTTCAATCTCATAATTCACTGTAATGACTCGGAGAATAATTAGCTCCCTAATTAGCTTTCTGAGTTACCAGAAACGGTGCGCCTGAGCGTCACTCTTACGTTTTGCGAACACACAAAACGGAGGCATCGGTCTGTCAAGGCTTGAGGTCGCACAGGCTCCCAGGCTGGGCTTCCTCCTGGGAAACGCTGATGTGAGCATGACAGACTCTGACACACGGCTGTGATCGAGTTGGGACTCCAGAAAATGCTGCAGATACTGTCCAACAAGCTGCTGGTGAGCGGACGCTGCCCAGCGGAGGGGGGCAACATGGCCGGCACTGGAGGTCGTTGTAGGAAACCTTTCAAAGTCAAGATCATCAAAAATGTCTTCTTATTCTGCCCTTCGGCTTCGGGGAAAGAAGACAAAAAATATCCTTTTTAAAAAAATTAGTATTAGAATGTTAATCTAAGAAAAGATTAAAAAATAAAATTATGAGGATAAAGTCGTAAAATTACCACAATGAAGTCATAATATTACCAGAATAAAGTTGCACGAGAATGAGGTCGAAATAATACAGGAATAAATTTGCAAGAGTATGACATCAAAGTAATATTTAGAGAATAAAGTTGTAATATTATATGACTTTATTCTCACATTATTCTGACTTTATTCTTGTAACTTTTAAATGTTGTTTTCTTAGTGTGGCCCTGACACTGTCGCGTGATTCAGCATGTACATGTGCTATAAACATGGCTAAAACTTCTCAAGAGAATAGAAAAGTGAGAGTATACAGTATAAGCACAAAATATCACAATAACACATCTCATAGCTAATTCTTTTATTAGATATCTACTGAGCTGGAATCAGGAAATTCCCGGAGGTTTTGGGTCTTTCTAGTCATTCAACATCAAACTACTTGATCTAACATAGTTTGATCAAACCTCAGCGGATCGGCTCCTCTTTCAGCAGGTTTGGAGTTGAAGCAGCCAGCTCCCCTTCCTCAGTCAACAGTGACGTCGACTATAGTGTAGCTCTGCCTGCAGAACCCTGACAATAAAACCGGACATCAATTGAAGGTAATTGTTTGGACTGGGATTCATTTATAGGCATCAGGGCACAGGGGGGTGAGTACAAGTGCAGGCCACACTTTGAAAGCCATGTTGTATGATATTTCTCAATCAGTTGTTTAATTTTATTTCATTTAAGAAACAGTTGTGTCCTTATTGTCTATTGTTGAAGTGTAGCAATAAATTTGGCTGGTTTATTTCTTATTAGAAGAATTAAGACATCTCCAGATGAGGATCTAGGCTTGGGTTTGTTAACTACACAGGCCTTGTAAGTACGGCTCTTTAAGGCTACGCTTACACAGCAGTGTGACCCAAATCTGTTTGTTTTTTGTTGTTGTTTTTTTTATGTCGATATGCAACCCAGATTCAACTTTCATGGCTGTCTGAACGGCCCAATTCACTTCTTATTTGGAACTGAATCAAATATGCATGTGAACGGTCATGTCGCACGTAATCCAGCTTTTGCGTCATTGACGTTCTTCCATCAGAAGAAGATAGACTGGACGTAAACGATGTCTGGAATGACAGCTATGAAATTATGAAGTCTGTTGGTCATTTCTGACTCTGACGTCAGAGTCGGACGTTCGATGCTTCACGAAAGGCCATTTCTATTAGTTGTGCTTTTCTTTTTATTAGCTTCCTTAGTCTGGTTAAGATTTGGTGACAATCTTTTCAGCTCCAAATCCTGGATAAAACTTTAAAATTAATCAATAGACGACGACATCGATTATTACTTCGCTGCTGTGTGTCGTCAACGTTCTTCTTCTGCGTGTACGGGGCACTTCGGGCTGGTAAGCCGTTCACACAAAAGTCTGATTGCGGTCGTATTGGCAACAACAAAAATCTGAATCAAGTATCAAGACCTGCTGGGTAAGTGTTGGGTAAGTATAAAGCAAAACACTCTGCAACTCCTTAACGGCAGGTGGATTTACTTGTTTATTTAATCCCCTCAGGCGCATTAATTTTAATTTTTTGTTTCTCCTGACCTCCATCCTCCTGCTGCCATCTCTCTCCCAAGTACAAACTGTTTCTAAGCAGCGTGTGGAGGGAAGGAAGGTCTATCAATCCCATTAGTTGAGAGAAGTCCAGGAGTGTTATTACTTTGAGCCAAGCCATTAAGTTTTTACCTCGGAGCGATCGATGCCAGATGCCAGAGGGGTTGTTTATCTTTTGTCTTCTTATCAGGAGCTGGAAGGAGAGAGGTAGAGGTAGAGGAGGGGAGGGACTGGGGAGAGGAAACGGAGAGAGAACACCTCATTCCAGGAGACGTGGTTACTTTTACTTAGGATTCGGCACCTCGATCCGAACGCCGCCTTTTGATTTGCCCAGGATGAGGAGCTCGACTCCTCTTGATGAAGGAGATCAGAGACGAGACAAGGGTAGGTGAAAGACTCGCAGCCAGCAGGGGAATGACTCAGTGTGATTATTAGTTGGTTTGAAAGCTGAGCTCTGTGCCATTAAACTCACCAACTAAAAGAAGATTTTCAACGCCTAATAATGAGCCTGCTTAGCCGCCGAGTGCTAATAAGTTGTAAAATCCTCTTTTGGGGTTGAAGTCTCTATTGACAGAAATGTATTTGCTCATCAAATTTGATCGACATCTACGTTTATGTTTGTTTTGGGGGTTTTTTTCCCAAAGATTCACAGTTGGATTTAGGTCTGCACTTTGACTAGGCCATTTTAAAACATGGATATGCTCTGATATTAGTAGTCCCGATTGTAGGTTTTGGATTGAATTGTTTAAATTTAATGAAACTCAGAGGAACCTTAATCCCAACTCAGTGATTTCTGAGCAAGAGTTTGAATGTTATCTGTAAAGAAAATCTTTTCACTACGCATCACTTCGCTTCCACTTCACAATTACTCACTACCCTTATGTCGGTCTGTCACATTAAACCACAGTGAAGTACACTGAAGTTTCTAAATGTGGGAAAGTTTACGATGCAGGAAAACGTGTTTTAATTCAACATCTTATTTGACACAAACTCTTTATTAAGGCGGCTCTCGGTTGTTGTTTGGCTTATTTCTGCAGGCTTGGAAGCGGCGCAGCAGGTGACTTATGTAACGGAGCGAGGCGAACACATGACAGAAAACTGCTTCTCTTAAACCCCGAGATGTGAGAGAGGCTGATGAAAGCCGTGCGCATGGGTCCCTAGCAAGAAAGATGGACGGAGCGTGAAGCAGAACGATGAAAAACAGCTGTCTGGAGGAGCTGCCTCCCTCCCTCCCTCCCTCGCTTTGTCTCTCGTCTCTGACTTGTAAACACCGACTTTCATTCCTTCCCTTTTTTTTTCTTTTTTTTATCAACGATAACTTCAAAGCCCTCATTAGAACGTCTTAATTTCTCTTTATGAAATCAAAACACCGAGCTGATATCTTTATGAAAATGAGATTTGGGTTTCAGATGTCCCCCCGCCCCTTTTTTTTTTTTTTTATTTACAAATTTCGTTTTTCCAACTTCTCCTTTTCCTCCCAAGACTTTAATTAGACCTCAAATTGAGCTATTTCTCATTCATGCAGTCCCACTCAACCTTCATTAATTTGGCACTATCTTCAAAAGACTGTCAGCACTAATTCTCCATCATTCGCTGGATGTTGTGAAAAACAACACAACAGAGATTATTCGAAAAAACGAAAGGTAAACACGCAGCAGCTCGTCCTTCTCCACCGACAGGGTGCTGCTAGTGCTGGAAATCTGTACAAAATCCACACAAAAAAAGAAGAACGAATTAACTCATGCATTTGGCATTGGGACAAAACCTTTGGGTTGGTGCAGGAGGTGTGAATAATGTTTCACTTACCTGCCGAGAACACAGATGGTCTGTTACTGCTGAAAGGATCCATTGATAGGCCCGAAGCCGGGGAATTTCCTGCTGAACGGCTGCTGACAGCGCTTACTGCGCTCCTGGGGACTCCCTGTCAGCAGCTTCCACTCTCCATAAACAAGCAGCTTCCAACCGTTTTAGGACTCAGACTGCAGGAAACCCTGGACTGGTGTGCTTCTAGTGGAGCACCGTCGCTTCCATTCAGGTTAACGGTAGAAGCAATGGTGGTGATAAAGTCTTAGCAGTGGCTGAGAGGAAGGACCTATGATAACGCTCCTTTGAACCCTTAGGATGCAGCAGTGTGAGGAGGCTCAGTGCCCACTAGCCACAACAACGCTAGTCACGTCACTTTTAGATTGTTAATGCCATTTTTCTTTAGCATTCGTTAAACTGTTTCCGAGTGTGTATAAAAATTTTGTGAAAATACAAAATATTAAATATGTGGTCTTTCCAAGCAGGTGAAGATAGCCGACCTGCTGACCTTCCTGTGTGTCCACAGGATGTTTACATGCTAGAAGTGGAGTACTGTCTTTGCTACTGAACGTTTTTAAAGTAAAGTTCTCCCTGTGCCTGTGTGGGTTTTCTCTGGGTACTTCAGCTGTCGACCTCTGTCCAAAGTCAGGCATGTTTGGTTAATTTATAACTATAAAATTGCCCTTCAGGTTTGTGTGTGTGTGTGTGTGTGTGTGTGTGTGTGTGTGTGTGTTCCTCTGATGGAACAGCAACCTGTCCAGGATCTTTCCTGCCTCTCGCCTATCAACTGCTAAAGATAGACTCTGACCCCCCCGTGACCCTGAACAGGATTAATCGAGTATAGAAAATGGACGGAGGACTCATGACAAATAGCATATCTGCTTAACGGTTTCCATGACAACACATGCATCCAGTTGGACACTTCCTTTATTTCATTGCCTATAACACAACCCCGACAAAAGCATTAAACATTATGAAGCTTCTTTTTCTTGATCAAATCATTTCCCCCTACATTTATAGTGAGATTGAATTAGTTATACTTATCTTGTCTTTTTGGTGAATAAAGATTGCATTGACAGCCTGTCAACTTAGCTAAACCACATCCAAAACTTCCAGTGGTTCTTTATTTTACAGTGCTGACTGATGTATTTAACTGATGGCCACCATGAAACTGGTTTGTCTCTTACAGATGTGGCTCTACTTCACCTGTGTGAAAATATAGCAGCTTAGCAAAGTTAAACATTTATGGCATGAATATCTGCAAACGTTTGCAACATTTTTGCCTATATTTGCACATTTTATGAGTGAGATGAGATCGTTGATGACTTAAAAAAAAATCTTGGCATTAAATAGAAGATATAGTTATAAATATAAGAAGGTAGTTACAGAGATGATATTTTATTGGTTTTACTGATCTGTAGTTCTCAATAAAAATTAAGAAAGTAGATCCAAAAAAAAAAAATCTAAAGACAAAAAAAAAAATTAATAAAAGTTATTTTTCATTTGAGGATTTCAAAGTATAGAAATTCAGATTAATTCACATTGTTTTATATCAAAAGGATTTTTGTAATTATAGGCTAAGAGAAAAAGTGATTTTAAATAGCAATATCCCAACTTCAATATTTGAAGGTAAGATTGAAAAGGACTTTTTTTTTCAAGCAAATATGAATCTGAAGTTGAAAACATGCATCCCTCATATGCATTAGTGATGACAGAGGGTGTATAATATCATTTTCAAGTACAAGTTGACATAAAATAAAAAAAATAAGTTTCTACCTTTTCTGGTGTATTTCATTTGTTTTTGGGTTTGTTTGTTTTTTTCTGAACAAAAATAAAATAAACATCAAGTTTGCATTCCTAGTTCTGGATGAGAAAATGAATGTCCTGAAACATGCATGAACTCGTAGCACGAATAATTTAAATGGAAGGGAAAGAAATGGCGCAACGCCAAGGTATAAAGTGCATTTTAAAGTGCTTCTGTGACTGGATGATTAAAATATTTATCATTTATTTGACCTCAAAAACATCTGCTGTTTAGAAAAGCGATTCTGCACCGGGTGACGGTAGACGGATTCATTTCTTTTAAGAGCTACTTGCTAAAACGTACGACAATTTTTACACCAAATTCAATAGGTGAAAATAAGATTTGCAATAGAGTTGCACAGATTCAGGAGTAACGCTAAGGTCGGTCCCCTGCAGCAGAGGTCGGTTAAGGGTGGAGGCTGTAAACCGTGAAACATCCGCTCTCCACTTTACTCCTCAAAGTGCAGTCATGCCGGTCCTGCCCGGTCGGCGCTCTCAGAGCTTCCCTGCCTCCGCTAAATCACCTGACTGCTCTTGTGATCGGCCACCTGCCTGCACAGCTGCTGCTCACTTCCTCATTAGCTCTTCAGGATATATAGAGGACACTTAGCCCGGTGCTTCGCCGGCTTGTTTATGGGGGCCCCGCTGCAGGCGAGCTCCGCTGAACTTGTTGCCCGCCACCGGGCCATTCGCCTGCAGGACTCTCGATCTGCCTCTTGAGGATTCTCTGTATAGTCCGACTTAAAAATAGAGAAGATAAATATCGATTTGTTCATCCAGCGTTATATTTGCTCCTCATTGCAAAGGAAGTCAATGCCTCTCCAGCTGTCATTGGGGGAGAGGTGAGAGTTACCCTTGAAAGGTCGCCATTCCATTAGGTGGGAGAAACAGAGACACACTCGAGTTTAGATTTATGGTCCGAGCCTGACCCGGGCTGGTGGTTGGGCGTTTAATGAGCCTGTGCAGGACAGAGAAAACCAAACGAGAACACACAATATTTAGTTGTCTTGATCTCCTTGTAGTCGAAATCGAGGAGTAGAGCATTCAACCTGTTGAGGAAATAAATGAAGTAAGCAGGGAGAAGTTAATGACACTGCTCCGCTCCCATCAGTCACACATCCCAGAAGGTTTGCACTTGATTCACCCCACGGGTGCAACAAGCGGCAAGATGGAGCCGAAAGACGTTCGACCACTACGTACTTTACATGGCGGCCTAAAAACCAAAGCAGTGAAACTGTATTTAAAAAACGTCGGATTAAAGTTAATTAGTTGAATCGAGCTCAGACACGATGCCTGTGGGTTCGGGTCGGACTGGACTTTTTAGGACAAACAACCAAGCATGCGCAGTTATTTCTAATGGCAATTTAGAGATTCCTACCAGTGTTTTTTTTTTTTTTTTAATTTGTAGAAAACTAGAGAAGCCAGACACAATCATCTGATGCAAGCATGAAAAATGTTTTTTCTGGGTTTTTTTTTTTTTTTTTTTTTGTCTTTTTTTTAATCTCTTCTACCCAAAATATCTGTGTGAACCTGTATAATTAAAACAAGGAATATTAGCAAAAAGTGAATAAAAACGAATAATCAGAAAATAATTGACAAGAAAAAAAAGGAGGGGGGGGGGAGTATCCAAACCCACGTTAAGCAATTCCATCTTTTCATGTCACTACTTTGTGTTCTGTGTTTTGTCTTAAGTGGATCCAGTTTAATTTGTACTTTGTTGGCTCTGTTGGTTGTTCTCTTTACTTATCTATTTGTAGACCAATAAATTATTTAATGTCTGTTTATATGCGATGGTGTCATGAACTACCTACATGACACCATCTTTACAGGTTAAAGATGATTCAATTTGACACAACAAAGAAGCAATGTCCTTAGGGGGGCAACGAGGGAAAAAAAGAGAGAAAATTGACACATTGTGGTTTGCTGTCCCTGTAGTAAAACCACTGCTTTGAGAAAGTTTGAAATAAACCTCAAACATTTGAGTGTTCTTGAAAGTGGAGACAGTGAAAGTTAAAAAGTTTTTCTATTTTTATGTACTTTAATGTATTCACATGGGAGTTATATCAATCCAGCCCAGCAGCAGCTCTCAGCTCACAGAAGGAGCTTTTACTCGCAGAGGCTTCCGCAGCGCTAATGACACGCGGCTGCCACCACTGCCACTGATGCCGCCGCCGCCCTGCTCCGGTGGCAGCTGTGTGCTGAGGCTGGCCTGAAATCCCTGTCAAATAACCCAGATTTCAACCTGTCAGCACGCTGACGCGTTCCCGCCGGCTGTCCACCCTGTCACTCTCCGTGACCCCTCATCACTTATCGCCAGTCCGGCCCCGGCACGGGACACAGCCACATGCATAAACACTCCAGACGTGCACAGATGGACCGCATGGACGCTTGCGTAAACTACAAGTCAGTCACGCCCCGCACCGCTTCTCTCATGTTTGTACTTTCACCTGCTGAACGGATCTCTTTGACGTTGCAGCGTCTCTTGCACGTTTCAGCGGCATTACGTGAGACGGAGGATGGCTACTTGTTTCTGGCCTGGTGTGTGTTTAATCATTCAGGGTGTGTGAGTGAATACATTGAGGCGATTAGCATTAACATGGGGGTTGTGCTCTGCGTCGCTCGGCTGTCCAGTAATGGGAGACCTACATTCAGAGCATATCATCCCTTAAAGGACGGAGATTGTCTCTGATCTGTTACTGAGTCTCAGCGGCTCTCTCTCTCTCTTCGCTCATTAAACAGTGCAGGGTGGTGGCAGGGGGTGATGTTTGAGCTTGGTAGTACAGCAGTCTGTGAATACATCTAGTCTTTTCCAGAAAGTTATTAAAGGGGAAGTGTTATGTGTTTTCTAGGGCCATTTTATAGCATAATCAAGTAACTGTTCACCTCAGTTGTTATAAAAATGCTATA